>NW_021963552.1:0-79547 GCF_901765095.1 Microcaecilia unicolor | reverse complement strand
ATTAAACAAGAGATGGAGAGAGGAGCATAGAGAAAGGTTAAGGTAGGACATTGAGGGAAGAGGGAGCCAAAGAGATTAGAGGGCCAATATTCATTGGATTGGTATCCAAGTAACTTATCTTGAAAATTATCAGTATAACTCAGTTTACTAGATAAGTCAGACTGCTGAATATAAATGGATAAAGTTATCTGGATAAACTATTCCAGATAACTTTAAACCAGTTATTTGTGCATCCAGCTTACCCATTTAAGGTCAACTGGATAGCACTGACCCAAACCTGTAACTCGACCTCAACATAACTGAACAATTTTGCCTGGCCAATAAAACTTATGTCGGCAATGGAGATAAGGCAATTTATAAACTCCAAGATTTGTCCTGGTAATTCCCTCCATTAACCTGACAAATCTTGTGAATACCATCCTCTGAAGAACCAGAAAAAAGTAAGAATACCCCCATGGTTTTCTATTTCAGCTCCTTAACAAAGCCTTTTTATAGGCTGTTTTCAAGACCAAGGTTAAAACAAGTCTACTCACTTAACTGTTCCTAACATAGGCATTTGCATGCTTCCCTCCTTTCCACAAGCTTCCCCACACTCCAACACAAAGAACCCAACAAAACATTTCTGGCAATAACTGGCCACAGCTTTAGTTTCTCAAGAAAGCACATAATATCAACAATAATTTCTTTACAGTGTCATCCCGATCCCCCAGTGACCCAAACATCAAATAATTACCAAAGTTAACCCATCCCATCCAAATCTTCATCTCCATCTATCCATATATATATTAGATCAGCTGGTGAATCCATTACGATCCAGCTGTAGTGTAGGCTTCTCCACTGGTATGGTCTGTGGTAGCAGTACAACAAACACCTAACACCCCCAAGGTACCTATGATGGCAATGCACACGGGTCCATCCCCACACCCCATCTCAGATTGAAACTTAAACTCATACAACTCCCATCTAGCCATATTAGGGAGACAAACCACCACCGTAGCGACATCAAGCCCACCCATACTGCCCCTTTTCCTATTTCAAGCATCATTACCACATCAACAGACAAGTAGGTCAAAACATCCCCTCCACCCAGTCTCCCTTAGAATGATTGCCGACTGCTACACCTGAACCATTCCTGGAATGCCAACCTGTTTCCTTGTTTCTAGATGACTTCCTGCTGCCAAGCTCCAGTACAACCCTCACAAATAGAAAGGGGAGTGAAGAAAAGTATGGGGGCAGCCTAGCCATGTTAAGGCATGCCTGGATAAATCCGGGGCCAGCCCTACTGTCTGAGACTACTTGTTCCTCCAGTGAGCTCAAAGGATTACGGTAACTCATAAACTCATTATCATTGTCAAATTATACCATTTTAGATATTAGATAGCAAACTAGTGAGACATAAACAATGAAATACTCATTGCATTGCTGACCTGTAGCTACAGTACTAGGGAAAAGGTACTTCTATAATCTCTCTTTTTGTAACCTTTCAGTGAAAGCAATCATAATCATTTATTTGTCTTCATTTCGTTCCTAGTGACACATCAGCTGTTTGGAGGAAATGGCAGCATTCCTTTTTGTGATTTCATCCTAGTTCAATATTTGTTTTTTTTTCAGCTACGTCTGCTGTTCTGTTTTACATCAAGGAATGATGGGGATTGAATGCTGGGACTAAAAGGAGGCTGGGTGACATCACTTCATCTAACAAAAACATCAGGCTGGGGAAAGGCATTCTATAAACATAATTTGTGCTCCTTTTTGCTCCATTCAGCAATCCACATTCTTTAAATTAACAAGAAATGGTGCCCAGTTCTACAATTGCTCTTTAGAAGTCCATACATAAGGCTGTCCAAACTGCCTATTTATTTTTTTGGATTTTGCTCACACCTTTTTCAGTAGTAGCTCAAGGTGAGTTACATACAGGTACACTAGATATTTCTCTGTCCCATAAAGGCTCACAATCTAAGTTTGTACCTGAGAAAATGGAAGTTTGAGTGACTTGCCCAAGATCACAAGGAGCAGCAGTGGGATTTGAACTGGCCACCTCTGGATGTCAAGACTGGTGCTCTAACCACTAGGCCACTCCCTATGTTTCCCTTCCCAGCAGCATGAGAGTTATAAAGAGCAGGAAAGCGAGTTCTGGACGGAACCATTAGCCAGGGTGCTCGCTTCCCAGAAAGACTAGTAATGGTGTGGTCTCAGAGCCTTATAAGAATTCGCATGAGGTTTCTACTTAAGTATAAAATTCTTACTCGTGTTCATAAGGCACTTCAAACTGGCTTGCTACCATACCTAGTTTCTCTTGTTGTCCCTTATTGCCCCACTTTTCACTTATACTCCTCATCTGAGCTCTCTCTGTCTGTCTGTCTCTCTCTCTCTCTCCCACCATGGTCAAAAGCATATCTGGATTCTACCCATCTCTCAGCCTACTTGTACCTGGTGCCAGCCCTATGGAACTCACTACCGTTACTACTTAGAGTTGAACTTTCCTCTATGAAATTTAAAGAAGGACAGAAAACCCGCTTAATCATTATTATGTTTAATTTAGACTGATGCAGTGAGGAGGATAGTATACTTGCCTTCTAGTCTTCTCCTCTACTACTACTACATATCATTTCTATAGCGATACTAGACGTACGCAGCGCTGTACACCTCTTGCTTATTATTTCCATTCTTTATCTTTCTGTTTCCTCTATCCTATTTGAATTACTGGTGTTCCCTTCTACCTAATATTAGATTGTGAACTGCTTTATAGTGGCAAACACTGACAAATGGTATAGTAAATTCTCCCCCAAAAAAAAAAAAAACTTGTAGAGTCTGTATTTAAGGAGGAGTGCTTTAGAGGCATTCCTTTTTATGAAAATATTTCAGTGTAATAGAATCAGAGAAGGTGTTTCTCATTTCCTGGTCTCAGTGACCTATAAGAAAGGCAGCAGTTTAGTCTGCTTCTTTACTGAGGACAAAAGAGTCTGAGAGACTGTGTAGTCTGTGGAAGTGGACATAGCAGATAAGTTTGGCTGAGATGCTTCTAGCTGTCCATTTAAGGTGTTATCACTTGAGTCTGAGGGAGAACAACGGAGAAAGCATATGATATTACATCCAGGAGTCCAAGAGATGCCAGAGGAGAAGAGGAAAGGATTTCAGAGATTTGAGAATTAGCATATCAGGTACCAAAAAAGTCCTTGGGTTCCAGAAAAAGTAGGAGGGTATCCCCAAAGCAAGAAGAAGTGAGACTAGAAAAGGATTTAACCTCGTACTGCTTTTCTATGCATGTTTACTGCCTATTAATGCATTAGAACCTGTCACTTGCATTGTGAATTGAAGAAAATCTATGCCATAAAAAATCAATATTCAAAAGCACTTATGTGGTTGGCAGCAGACACTGACTACATAAGTGCATTTAACTAAAGATGCTAGCCTGAAGAACAGATAACTTTTGGCAATTTAAGTCAGGAAGAGTTTCAGCACAGGTATTAACTCACACATAAACCCATACCACAGACCGCATTAAAATGCATGTAAATGCATGTTAATGCAATCATTAAGTATCCTGCAGCCATGATTAAAAATAGTTTTCCTATGTGTTGTGCAGGGAAACTTTGTACCAGGGCAGCAGTAATTCTTCTTTCTCTCCAACCAAATCACTCTGCCCTTGACTGCTTCCCGACACCCCCCCTCCCCCCAGATATTTAAAAAAAAAAGGTTTCCCAGGTAGTCTAGTGTCCCCCTTCCCGCTCTGACCCCACCATATAACAAAAAAAAGATGCTCTGGTGGTCTAGTGGTTCCATAGCCCCCACTCACCCACACATACAAATTCCCTGGTAGTCTAGCAGTCATCTCACCCCCATCCCAAAAAATTCCCTGGTAGTCTATTGGACCCTCCCACCCACCATAGCACCCTAAACTGATGTCCCCCAACCCTGTACCTCGAATGTCATCTTCAAAATGGTGGTGCCCTGCCCCACACGGTACAACCTGGGATTTTCTGGGCAGGGCCAGTTTATCACAGGGTCACCAAGAGGGGGACAAAATTCCCTAGGCCTGGCCTCCAATGGGGGGGGGTCTGAACCCAGTGCCGGCAAGCTTCTTCTTGCTGCCTGCTTCCGGGTCTGTCCTTCCCTGCTCCTGTGTGGCACCCAAGACCTGTATGATTGCATTAGCTTGATATTGCGCTAACGTAGTCCTCTGGGTCCTGACTCCTGGCATGGACAGGAGCAGGAGAAGACAGACCCTGGGAGCAGACACGCGGGACCCCCCTTGGAGGCAAAGACAGAAAGGTAAGGGAGAGCGGGCGGCAGGAGCGGTGGTGGTGAGAGTGGAGGGGGGCAGTGGAAGGGGGGGGGGGTGGCTTGCAGTGGTCTGGTTATGACCTGGGCCCGGCTATGTCTCTCAGCAGCCCTAGTTTATCATATAAGGAAAGGTGTGTGTGTGTGTGTGTATGGGTGGGAAAGAGGGGGGGCTGGGAGCCAACAGACCATCTTTCTTTTAATATTAGGAGGGGAGGTCAATCATGTGGTGGTGGGGTGGGTCCCACTAGACCACAGGGATATGTTTGGTGAGAAGAGGTGTCAGGTTGTGGGGTGGGGGTTAAGGGGCTGATGCATGCCACAGTATGTTTGAGGCTTTTTTTCTTTAAATTCAACCCTTCCTGTCAGTGCCTGAGCCAATCATCACTCAGGCACTGACAGGAAACTTGACATTCTTCAATGAACCTCAGATTACTATTGTGATTTGAACACAGCAGTATTTTGGAAGCTCATTGAATATAGCATGCCACGGTCCTTTTGTGCAGTAGATTACAGGCTATAACACAAAACTTTATACATGGGCCCCTAAAGAGATAATTCTCAATAGATCAGTGAAAGTTAAGTGCCAGGATGATGTACACTAAGCGCAGATTCCATAATGACAGTTGTATCTGGAACTGCCATTATAGAATACTAGTGTAAGTCTATATTTACATGCCTAACTTTAGATGCAAGCACTTATCATGCTTGTGCCTAACTGTAGGCAGTTAGGCACGCAAATGCTACTATTCTATAACCCAACCTCTCACTGTAAACCAGCAGAGTACATCAATACAGGATTATTATATACCTTTTGCTTACAGGATTATTATATACCTTTTGCCTCAACAGTGCAACTCAATGAGCGACTATAATCAATGAGATTTATAGCACCCACCTCTTCATCGGCAAATCAATATGGAATGTTTATGAACATTTTTAGAAAATAATTTGCAATAGTAATCAAAAAAGCTTATACGCTTATATTTATCTCTTATTTACTTATCTTCTTTTAGAAGACCCATCATTTCCAGTCAGGGACTCATAATCCGACATGCATGTTTCACTATACCAAGCTGTCTCAAGGACTGTCCCCCTTTTCATAACATTGACATTCGCACCTCAGCCAGCCTTAATAAATGCTTAATTATAAATAATACCAAACAACATTTTCTTTTTTGGAATAAAATTTGGCTGCAGCTTTATTTCCAAATAATCATAAATAACTCAATTCACTTAACAACCACTTAGTAACATGTCAATCAATATCTCGGTTAAATTCATATAGCGGTTTAATACTGTTAAGCCATTCGGTCACGAAACTGGCTTACCTTCCCCACCTTACCCCCATCCCCCCATGTGACTTACGGTGCCGTCAAGCCACATCTCACTCATGGCGGTTCCGCCCATGAGTTCTTTTCCATTTCATAACTTTCCCAATATTCATTTTAACCGCTTCTGGTGCCTGTAGCACCCTTCATCCAGGCACCCCCTTCTTATTAAAAGCTGCTACCGATCCTCCCAAATACTACCCCCCACTCCCCCATGCCCCTCCCAAACTTCTCCAAAATTCAACCCCCAAAATTCCCATCTCCCACCAAAAAACAGGGTGGGCCGGGACGGGTCCTTCAACTACCTTTCAACCACCCTCCCCCTCTCCTACCTAACTAACCATCCTTTTCAGCGCCAAATTCCTCCTATCCTGTCCTTTTCTTCCTACCCAATCCAATTCCTTTTCCTCAACCAATCCCCTTTTCTTTCCCTTTGTTGCTGCCCTGCCAGCCTCCAATTATTCACCCACTACCCTCTCTTTTCCCTCCCCCCCACCCCTCATCCATCTAACTTGGCTGCTTCTCTCTCAGCCAATGTTATCACACCTCACTGATTAACAGTGAGGGTTTCCTAACATTGACATTCGCACCTCAGCCAGCCTTAATAAATGCTTAATTATAAATAATACCAAACAACATTTTCTTTTTGGAATAAAATTTGGCTGCAGCTTTATTTCCAAATAATCATAAATAACTCAATTCACTTAACAACCACTTAGTAACATGTCAATCAATATCTCGGTTAAATTCATATAGCGGTTTAATACTGTTAAGCCATTCGGTCACGAAAACTGGCTTACCTTCCCCACCTTTACCCCCATCCCCCATGTGACTTACGGTGCCGTCAAGCCACATCTCACTCATGGCGGTTCCGCCCATGAGTTCTTTTTCCATTTCATACTTCCCATATTCATTTTAACCGCTTCTGGTGCCCTGTAGCACCCTTCATCCAGGGCCACAAGCGGTGACAGACTATATCTTGTCACCGCTCCCCACAAAACACGCTGCCGCCAAAATTCTTCGCTAAACAATCCTCCAACAAATCTTGGATTGTACTTAAAAAGATATCAATCCCAATACAGACAGATGAACTCCATCCGACCTATAAAGACCTGCACAATCCGAAGAAATCAACTCATGCCCTAGGACCAAACCCCCTATTCTCCCCATAAATTAGACACTTCCCATTCACCCTACGCCTCAAGCGCTCAATACCTTTTGGATTATTGCCCCTTTCCACACTCTTCTTGGAATAATGTGTGACCACACAATATAGCCTCTGGAAAATAACCCATCATCTCCAATATTCTGTTTTCATTAAACGAATTAAATCAACTCCTTTAACATGACATAGATCATTACCCCCCAAATGAATACATATCAAAACTGGTGACGAAAATCTCCGAGCTTGCAGTAAGGCCGGTAGAAGTTGCTTCCATGTCATTCCTCGAATGGCCAACCAGCGGATTCGAATACCATATTCCACCAGTCCCAGGTTGGCTCCCCACTTGGATTCTCGAGCATGCTTGTGTGCCCAAAAGACAAATGAATGGCCACAAATCCACACACATATGTCCGGAGGCAATAAATCTGCAAAAGAAACTGGAACAATTTAATGTGACATATTCAATTTCCTTTCCCGAATATATCCTTTATATCTGTTCGAGAACGCCATCTCCCCACACGCTGAATTAACTCTACCGAACCCCCCCTTCCTGGGCTGCATTTGAAGCCGCACCAATTCGAAAAGAATGTGTGCCATAATCCTTGGGCTCCAAACCCATCAACCTTAAGCCTTTTTTCAGCACCGCTGCAAATTGGTACCTAGTCAAAGGCATTCCATTCTTATGCACCAACCACACTTCCCCACCAGCCGGCCTTACCCCATTATAAACCACTGCACATTGAACTGGACAAAATTCCAAACTCTTAACCGCACGCAGAGTAATCCACGTGCCTTTTCCCTCCTGATCAGTTTTTGATTTGCGCAATATAAACGCAAAACCCCCCTTTTCCACCATCACCTCCCCTCTCTTCAAACCCTCATCCTCCAGCGCTCGCTTCGAGGAAACTACCAATTCCCCAATCCTGCAAGCTGCAAAGAATGCCACCACAAAAGCCACCTGAAATAGCAGTGTCTCATAGGCCGTAAAACAAATCTTTGGTAACACCTGACACAACTGCACTACTTGTGCATAAAAAAGAGGCAGTCTCACCTTTTCTATCCGTGATTTTCCTTGATCTCTAGAAAAACCACACAATAACTTACGAATCAAATATATCCCAGCTGGATCTGCCCAACCCAGCAATTTTGACACAAATGCTATTGCAGCCATCATCTGGGACACCATCCCAAACGACCATTTTTTCTCCACTGCAAAAGCAATAAGTTGGACCACTCTCTCCTCACCAATCGGAAAAACCAGGTCCCAATCTTTATCTTCTAGGAAGGTTAAGAATCGCCGCCATCCAACTCCATAAGCCTTCCAAGTATTCTGAGCTAATGCTCTCATCAACAGCGCCTCACAATCTCCTGAAAATTGACCCACAAATCTTCGGATATCCTTGTAGGCTCCCAATCTGCTGATGGGGCCAAAGCTCTGAAACGATGTAACTGCAAACGAGACAAGGCATCAGCAATCTCATTACAAACTCCAGGCACATGTCTAGCTGTTAGCCATACATTTAACTGCAAACATTTCAGCACAATTAATCGCAACAGCTCTACTAACATTGGACACCGCGAATACTGTTTATTGATTGCCCAAACAACTGACATATTATCAGAATAAAATGCAATCCTCCTATTACACAACCTTCTTTCCCATAGGAACAAAGCCACCCAAATTGGAAATAATTCCAACAAAGCTATGTTCCTACACAAACCCATCTCTTTCCACCATTGAGGCCACTCCTCTGCACACCATGCACCTCCAAAATAAATACCAAAACCAATCTCTCCTGACGCATCGGTGAATAATTGCAAATCCACATTGGACACCAATACCTCTTGCCACACACAAATGCCATTAAACACTGACAAAAATGTCCTCCAGACCTGCAAATCTGCTCGTACTGCCTCTGTTAAACGCACTCGAAAGTGCCTCCTCCGCAAACCTACCGTTAGCAATGCTAACCGTCTTGAAAAGACTCTTCCCATAGGGATCACCCGCGTTGCAAAATTAAAATGACCCAGCAACGACTGAATTTCCTTCAACGTCACCTTTTTCTTGGTGCACACTCTATCAATCTCCTGACGCAAAGCCTCAATCTTCACTCTAGGCAGTCTAGACTCCATCTTCACAGAATCTAACTCTATCCCCCAAAACACCAATGCAGTAACAGGTCCTTCACTTTTTTCCAAAGCCAAAGGAACACCGAACTCCATCGCCACAGTTCGAAACGCCGACATCAAGGCAGCACACTGTAACGAATTCTCTGGACCTCCAAATAGAAAATTGTCCAAATAATGCACTATAGAATCCCAACCACTAACTTGTTCTACTACCCAATGTAAAAATGTCGCAAATGCTTCAAAATAAGTACAAGAAATTGAACACCCCATCGGCATACATTTATCAAAATAAAATTTTCCCTCAAATTGGAATCCTAACAACCTAAATGCTGAAGGGTGCACCGGTAATAAACGGAATGCTGCCTCAATATCAGCTTTTCCCATTAATGCACCTTTTCCCAATTTCCTCAACAGATCCACAGCCTGCTCAAAACTTGCATATCCCACAGAACACAACTCTGGATCAATAAAACTATTCACACCACCACCTTCCGGGTACGACAAATTATGAATCAACCGATATGTACCCGGTTCTTTTTTCGGTATCACACCCAATGGAGATACAACTAAGTTTCAATTGGTGGGTCAACAAACGGACCAGCTATCCGCCCAAGCCTCAATTCCTTCCTCAACTTCTTCCTAACCACCTCCGCATGCTGAATCACAGATACAGCATTCTTACACTTATGATCCAACACCGGTCCTTCAAACGGGATCGGAAAACCCTCTGCAAAACCGATCCACAACAAATACGCATCCCCACCACACGGATACCGACCCAACCAATTTTGTAAAGCAGATATGTTAATAGGAGAAGGGGCCTTGCCAGCCCAAACCGGGGCCACTTGAAGTTCCTCCACGCCCTGACCTTCCCCGACCGCCCAACCCTCCTCTTGGGCATTTAAATACCGGATGGAATCCTTGACAGACACTGCAACAGTGCCTGAATCTGCAAGCCGGCCTATTACATCGACCTGCATTAAATTGGAAACACGCATTCCCGGGGGAACTTCCTTTTCCCACCAATCCACTTGTCCCCAAAGTTCCTCCTCCTCCCATCCAAACACCTCCTGTTCGACCCATGCCAACCCCCCCGGTATTTCCAATTGAGCCACTACCATACCCGGGCAATCCGGCAGAGGCTCCCACACGAAAGGGGGGGTTAACAGCAGGTGTAAAATTAGCAATCCACAAATCGACATCTCGGACACCCCAATTCTCAGATTTATCCTTTGCCAAACTCCGCCTAAACTGCTCATCATAATTCACCCAGGCCCAACCGCCATACATTTTATAAGCTCTCAAAATTAAATCACAATAACTCCATAAGCCCGGGTAAAGAGCAGGTTTTTGAGCTCCCAAAACACTGGCAAATACATGAAAGCTTAACATCCAATTCATAATCGTCTTTGGTACTCTCCCTCTTTTCTTCTTTCCATCCTCTTTACCCCCATCCTTCCCCGCACTACCCTCCCTATCTCGTGCTAACAGAGCAAATAAATCTATATATTTCCCTTTTAAAATTCTCTGTTTCCACTTCAATGTTATATAACAGTCTAAAGGTGCAATATTACATACTGTATGCCCCAGCCGGGAACCCATAACTGTACCTGCCATAGGATTATCCCCCATCCCCATGACCACATTCCCCCCAACCCCTTCCACTTCATCCGAAGAAGATGACGAAGACCCTGATGAATCCCAAGAATCTGAAGACTCCCAAACCTGCATCGGGTCTCCTTTCCCACCCCTCTTCCCCCTTTTTTCCCTATCCAACCTCCTTACAACATGACACAAATTACGCAAAAATTTTTTATTCCGTAACCTCTTCCTCAAACCTTTTCCTGTCATCTCTTTTCCCCGACTACTCCGCTCTCTCGCACCCTCCCGCACTTCTCTCCCCTCCAACACCCTGTTACATTCCATTACACCCATTGCCACCAACTCACCCGTTGCTCTCCCAGAGGAAGGCCCCTCTAATGGATCTTCCACAGCAACATTCAGCACCGGAACATCAACTCGCCTCTGCATGCCACGTGCCATGTCACCAGTTGTAGCACCAACTTCCACCCTTTCACCCATCTCCTGCTCCATGTGCAATCCCACCTGACACCCCATTTCAACACCATGTCTACTGCTCACACCCTCTGCCCCATAAACAAAGCCCCCCATATTTACCACCCCCCCTCCCTGCTACCCCCCCGTCAGCCATACTCATGCCATGCTTTTTCTTGGCACTCACCTTACCCCCACCTTTCCCACTCTTCTTTGGCCCCATCCACACTGTTGTTTTTTTTTTTTTTTTTTTTTTTTTTTTAATAATAAATATAAATTTTCCACACCACTCACTCCTAAAACACCCCAGTCAAAATCCCCAACCAAACACCCGCTATAATTATCCTAATATATCCCCAATTTCCCTCATACAACACAACCCAACAGTTCAACCATTCCCTTGATAAACCCACCCTTAACACCTCACCAATTCCCAGATTCCTCACCCAATTATAATACTTCTCCAACCCTTTCAGCCCCCCAATAAACCTTCTCCCAATTCACCTCAAGTTTCACACTGCCACTCCCCCACACTGTAAAACACCCCAATGACAGTTCCAAACCCTTTAACTTCTTCCAATATATCCAGCACCTCCGCGAAACCGGAAGTGCCTCTCACCAACCCACTGCGCTCCTCCGCCTCTCCCCCCAACTGTAACAAACTTCCAACCCACTTTCCCTCACCAAATTCACCGCCAAACTTCAAACACCCCCCCCCCCCACTGTTCTCCGTTTTTCTTCCCCCCTCACCTCCGCGAAACCGGAAGTGACGCGATAGCCGCTCCTCAAAGTGCCGACGCTAATACATCGCTCACGCAGCCGCTCCCCCCGCTCTTAAAAAAAAACAATTCCGCCCCTCGTTTCGCCGCCCCCACCCCAAAAAACACCACCAACACAATCTGCTTCCACACACCTCCTCCCCTATTCCTCCGTTTACTTCACCTCATTGAAAACCGGAAGTGGCGTCGCGAATCGCTCCACATTGAAAATACCAAGTCTCTCACTTCCCATCTCAGGTAAGAACAAATTTCTGCCGTTTTTCTTTGAAAACCTTTTAAAACATCCTTCAACTACCTTTCAACCACCCTCCCCCTCTCCTACCTAACTAACTATCCTTTTCAGCGCCAAATTCCTCCTATCCTGTCCTTTTCTTCCTAACCAATCCAATTCCTTTTCCCTCAACCAATCCCCTTTTCTTTCCCTTTGTTGCTGCCCTGCCAGCCTCCAATTAATTCACCCCACTACCCTCTCTTTTCCCTCCCCCCCACCCCTCATCCATCTAACTTGGCTGCTTCTCTCTCAGCCAATGTTATCACCCTCACTGATTAACAGTGAGGGTTTCCTTACGATGCCAATTTTACTGGACTTAAACTCCAGTCTCAGAACATGCATGTCGGATTATGAGTCCCTGACTGGCAACACATAAAAGTTTTCTTAATATAAGAACAAATTACTTTAAAATTTATTTAAAGATATAGGGAGGTGGTGGCGACTGATGATGATTGTGTTGTGTAGTTCGACATGGTAGAAGTATAGTACCAGATGTGGCACTTCTGAAGTCAGTACACCAGACCCTTTAAAGATTTTCAGTTGCAACTAGTAAAGAACAGGAGGACAGAGACTTCCAAGGTCTCTCTGGAAACCTAGAAATTTCAATTGAAATCCCCCCCAAATCACTGGATCCAACCTGAGTTCCCAGGCATACTTCTAGGCCTCAAAAGTTGAGCAATCCACCTCCAAGGGTTCTTTCTGTTCTCTTCTTTCACTTCCACCCTGTTTAAGCTGGGAGAATAGTAGTCTTACAATCCTGACACTCTTGTACCACAGGATTTCATCTTGGCACCCTTCTATTCCCTGCTGTGAGATGTTCATGTTTGCTATCATCTGTATTTTTCCCTGGGGCTCTACCAAAGCGCTTTGCTTCAGTCAACTTCTTTTTCCTTTCTCATGCACAGGATGTTGATCCCATCACACCAACTTAACAATGTTTACTGGTTGAACTGTTCTACAGAAGGGAACTGTGGGGTCCTTTTACTAAGGTGCACTGAAATATGGCCTGAAGTGTAGGCGCAGGTTTTGGGCGCGTAGAATCATTTTTCAGTGCACCTGTAAAAAGGCCTTTTTTTTTATTTCTTTATTTATACATTTCATATATACAGTACCAAGAACACCTCTTGTACAACTTAGGAGAACAGTAAGTACATCTTTACACAGGAAACCGCTACCCCCAACTTACACTCCCGCCTCCTATATTAGTCCACAACAGAAGCTAAAGACCAAGCCACTATCCTGGGAAAAAAAAAAGTAAACTATAATACATTCCAGCACAAAAGAGACTCTTAAGGGAGATGTGGAAGACAATTATATCTGAGGTGTAGATGCAATCTCCACTCCAGGTGACAGAGAAGGAGCACCCCCGCCCCCCCCCCCCCCCCCCCCCCCCCCTGGAGTCCAGGAACGCTTTCAGCTGCAAAGGTTCAAAAAACACATACTTTACAGAATTCAACTTCACCACACATTTACAGGGATAATTTAGCCAAAAAAGGCCCCCCCAATTGAAACACAGTGGGGCGCAGCTTAAGAAAAGCTTGTCGCCTCCTCTGCATTACCTTGGTCACATCAGGATACATCCGTACTTGAATATTCAAAAACTTTTCTTTCCGATACTTAAAAAATAACTTCAGTATCCAATCTTTATCTAACTGTGAAACAAATGTCACTATAAGAGTAGCTCGCTCCCGCCGCTCCTCTTCACCCTCCAACTCCCGAATAAAGTCCAAGGTGTCAAACCGCACAGCAGACTCCACAATATCAGCCTGCTCGCCTTGATCCACTCGCTTAAAAGGTTGCAAATAATAAATCTGCGAGATAGGCGGGCATGCCGGTTCAGACACCTTTAACACTTCAAAGAGATATTTTTTAAAAGTCAGAATCGGTACAGTCAGCTGTTGTTTAGGAAAATTTATCACTCGCAGAGTGTTCGCCCTCTGCCAATTTTCTAGAGCCTCAATCTTCCTATGCAACCATTTATTTTCTTTAATAATGGTTGTTTGTACCGATTGTACTGACTTAATGGCCAAATCATGTGCCTCAGATCTTTCTCCTACTGTTTTTAATTGCTGTCCCAATTGTGAAACAGTCTCTGTTGGAAGCTGTGAGGCCTGCGACAGTAATAACATTTTCTTGGACAATGAAGTTTCCAAAGTAGGTAAAGCATCCCATATAGTTTCCAAGGTAAAATTTGGAGGTTTAGGCAAAAGTGAAGACTTACTCAAAACTTCAGCGCTCCTCTCGGACCCCAGGGAGAAACCGGCCCCCTCCTCCAGTTGTCATCCCCCTGGAACACCGCCACCCTGCTCGCTGGTAAGCCCCCCCTCTGGGGTATGCTGCACTCTCCTGCCTGAGTCAGGTCCTGTCGCAGGGCTGTCCGCCCCCTCCTTGGAGGCCAGGAATCCCTGTCCGCACGTATCTCGCACCGACACAGGCATGGGAGGCGGTTCCCTCACCTCCGGGCTGAGTTCCGTCTCAGGCAGCAGGGACGCTTCACCTCTCTCCGCCCCTCCCATCAGCAAGACTTCCGAACTCCGCTGGCTTCCTCCCACCACGACAAAGCGGTCCATCGTGCCCGAAGCGGGCCCCGCGAGCGCCACAGGACCAGGCACCCGCTTGCCCTTCCGCTTTGGCATTCTGCAGGTAAACGGGACTCAGGAAAATCAATCACCTCCGAGCAACCTCGCCGCCCTCCCTTCAGGCCGCCATCTTGGTCCTCCACACCAGGGCAAGTCATTTAACCCTCCATTCGTAAAAAGGCCTTTTAAAATGTTTGCTGAAAATGGATGTAAGGAAAATGAAAATTGCTATACGTCCATTTTGGGTCTGAGACCTTACCGCCAGCCATTGACCTAGCGGTAAAGACTCATGCGGTATCTGGGTGGTAATGACCACCTACATGTGTCAAATGCCACTTGGCGTGTGTAGCTGACACACGCCAGAAAATAAGAAGCATGTAGTGGACGCGAACCAAAAATGAAATTACCGCAAGGGCTATGCGGTAGCTGGGTGGTAACTCAGAATTGGCACACGTTGGGCACGCGTAGGCGCTTGCCTGGCTTACTAAAAGGGCCCCTAAATGTTTACTGTAATATTTATTTGGCACTTGTTATACCATCTATATGTCAGAATAAGCAAAACGGTTTACAAAACTACAGTACACCAGAAAAAACAAGAGAGGACAGAAAATACAATAATCAATAGGAAAGAACAGAATAAGAAGCAGAGTAATCCTGGTATACTAAACTGCCACTGTCCTCACATTCCTCAAAAAACCTGAAAAAATAAGAGGGCTTTTAAAAGTGTTCTGAACTTTTTCTATGAGGTTTAGCACAAAGGGCAGAAGGCAAAGAATTCCAGAGAGTAAGGGTGATACAGAAGAAAGCTGAATGATGAGTGGATTGGAGATGGGCACAATAAACTGATAGAATGGCAAGTTGATAGCCCGACATGGAACAGACAGGCCGATGATCAAAAGCAAACATGGGTGCTAGAGGCCATTAGCGCCCGCATTTACCTGTGCAGAATGATCGGAGGGGTCTAGCACGGCAAGCAACAAGTGCGCTAGGTCTTAGTGCAGATAGCATGCAAATGTAGGCAAGCTCATGTAAATGGGGTAATTTTATATTCCTCCTCAATGCTCAGAAAAGAGAGCTTGAAACAAAACTGCCTTACCGCCGTAAAAAATAATGCCAGGTTGGAGCAGGCGTTAGGGTGTTGGAAGAGAGGATTTCCCATGGTTCTCATGCTTCCCTCGTGATTCTTTCTGCAAAATCTGCCAGTTTTGATTGCTTTTGGAAACAGAAGGAAGCCCGTGTGTAAGTCCTTAAGCGCTGTTCATGAGAAACAGCAGACTCAAGCGAAAGCACACATTGGCGTCTGTTTTCTACGTCTAATTTTAAAGTGTCCATGCTTTAAAAAATTAAAAATGCCCAAAGTGAAAACACACATTGGTGTCTGTTTCCTGCATCTAAATATAAGCGTCCAAGCTAAAAAAAAAAATTGCAAATGTTTGTTTTTAAGCCACAGAAAATAGAAATCAATGTGTGCTTCATGTTCGAAATTTACTAGGCGCATGTGCACAGGAACCGAGCTTACCGTTGAACTGTTCTGCACATGAACTATGCACAATCTTCTTGCTGAACTCCTTAATGCTCAGCACTATGAATGCACCCATATTTGCATCTCATTAGCTTTGAACATTATGGAGCTGTTCTGCGCTGTTCCAGTGGTATTTTTATGGCGCTATTTTTGATCATCTGCCTGAGAGCGTTTTAACAGGGCAATCAGCTGTGATCAAAGAAGCAAAATAAGATGGTGTCCCAGTGTGAACGACCTTATGTGATAACATCAAAATCTTATGCTGGACCCTAAATGTTATTGGAATCCAGTGTGATGAGACAGAAGAGGATAAAATGATCTGAGCATGGGGCATGTATGAGAAGACGGATTGAAATGTTTTGTACTGACTGAAGTCTTTTCAACAGGTAAACTAGGAGTTCTACATAGACGTCCTTCCATGTTCAGAGTAGCTGTTTTGCTGGTTGTTTACTGACAGCAAGAGGGCACTGGGTAAAAGGATCATAGTCAAATTGAAAGTACAGACTTGGCCATTTACATGGGAGCTAGCCTCTAACAAAAATGTACCTAGAAGAAATAATGGTAATCAAAAATTACTTGTTCAGCTCTTCCGGTAGCTACTAATAAGTGACAGAAAAGTGAAATGCCCTAGGTTTGTACATTATTAACGCAACCAGTGATGACTCACCTCAAATATTACAAAACAAACACACCTGCAGTTCTTGTTAAACAGCATGAAAGCATCCTTGCTATGGAAAACACTGAAAAAGTCACTGAGTACAGTCTGTACTACTTGTACCAAAATTTCCCAGCAGCAAATGTGAATTTGTCCACTTTTATACATGGCTTTAATTTTCTTCATAATTTCTGTACATGAGAAAGAAGTTAACTAATAATATTTCTGCCCTCCCCCCCCCCCCCAAAAAAAAAAAAACCTCTGAATAAATATGTGTTAAAACTGTGTTCCTTCAGAATCAGGGGGCAATATTCAAACTGCCCACGTTGGTGTAAGCCCTGCAGGTACTTTTTGGGGTTTGTGTCAGTAATCAAAGTAAAACTGTGCATGCTTTGATTATTTCTAAAGAAAAAGTACCTGCAGGTACCAGGTTTTCTATTCCTTGGAAATGGGTGCATTTTAGCCATGATTGTGCAAGTTTTAAAAGACAAATAGAGGGGCATTATCTGAAGGTCATTTTGAAAAAAGGAAAACGAATCTTTTTTTTCAAAAATAGTCTTTCCTCATAGGAGAGGAGTTCCATGTCCTTTATCATTTTGGTTGATCTTCTTTGAACCTTTTCTAATTCCACTATATCTTTTTTGAGATACGGCAACCAGAACTGAATGCAATACTCAAGGTGAGGTCCGCACCATGGAGCGACACAGAGGCATTATAGTATTTTCAGTCTTATTCGCCATTCCTTTCCTAATAATTCCATGTAAATGTATAATTAAGTTTAAATCTGTTAAGTATGTATTTTTTGAACCACCTCAGCTTTCGGTGTTCATTAGTAGCAAGAGAGTCATTATCAGCTCGCCAGATAGCGTAGAAGTCACGTAGTGTACAGAGATATAATTTGAAACTCTCTACCACTGTATATAGGCCTTGATTTGGCATCCAGATTGGAATTCCCTTTGAATTTTCCTCTTATAATCCATCCCGCACTGTCATGGACTTTAGAAGATATTTATTTTCCTGTTTTCTGTGCGAGTGATTGATTGCTTGGGAAAAAAAATGAATGCATGAATAAAAAATAAAAGATTCTCTCTCTAGATCATAAAACCATCTACTCTGGCTCTCTCCCCTACCTCTCCCATTCCCTCATATCCTATTGACCCTCCAGGAATCTCAGATCAATCCATGCCAATGAGCTAGCAGTTCCATCACTCTGTGCCATTTATTTTGACCATATGTGAACAAGGATCTTCAGTGTTGTAGGTCCTACCCTATGGAATGTCCTTCCCCCTTGCCTATGTTTAGAGCAATCTTTCACTAAGTTCAAAACCGATCTTACAACTTCCATCATAACTGCCTCCACCGCTGCCCGCAAGGTGAGGAATCCATGCCAGCTGATGTTTTAGATCCACCTAAACTATTTTTCCTCTATCCTATCATTGATTGTAGCTCCTTTCTATCTTTTATTACTTTTTAGAATTTGTAAACCACTCTGAAAAGTTCCTAGAAGGTGGTAAATCAAACTAATTAACCGGAAATTTGAATTTGGCCATTTTACAACACAGTTTGTCCAAATCACAAAAGGGCATGCTTTGGGTGGGATTAGGGTGGGCCTAAAATTAGTATGCTTTTCAGCGATAATAGAAATGGAAGAATTGTCCAAGGCAAAAAAGAAGAACTTTTTATCTAGACTTGTTTCAATCATGTCCACGATACAAAACGGTGCCTTGATTGAGCAGCTGACCACTGGAGAGATGAAGGCATGACCCCCTCCTTCTTCTCCCAGTGGTTACTGACCCACTCCCACCCCCCTAAAAATTGAAAGTGGCAATGGATACCAGGCTCCATGACAGCTTCAGGTATTATGGCCATTCCTAATAGAGCAGCAAGCAAGTGTAAGGAGTAACCTAGTGGTCAGTGCAGTGGACTTTGAATAACTTGACCCAGGTGTAACTCCCACAGTAACACTTTTATTTCTGTACAAATATGTGAGCCCTCTTGGAACACAGAAATACCTACTATACCTGAATATATACGACACCTGCATGTGTGATGGCTATGGTGTATACAGTAAGTTTTTTTTATCTGTTCCTGGGTTGTTCACAATAACATATAAATGAATTAAGGTGGGATCTGTACCTGGGTATCATTGTTTAAACTCCACTGCACTAATCACTACGCTGCCCCTCTGCTCTGCAGGGATGTCTGTGTGGCCATTTTTGTACAATCAATGCCAGACAGATGTTTTTGTTCCTGCCTTTTTAGCATTCATATTTTGGACGTTTCATTTTAGAAAATGGATCATTTTGGACGTTTTCTGTGCAAGAACATCCTTCTCAAATATTTTCAAAAAGGAAATCCCAGCGTTTTTCCTGTTCAAAAATGACTGTGAGATGGATGAGGGTTTTTTTGGGGCATCATGAGCAGGATGTCCCAATTCTGACTTGGACATTCTCTCGAAAATGTGCCTCCATTCATTTTTATAAAATAGTCTCGCAATAGGTGCCTACTTGGACTTCCAACCTAGGAGACCTGTTATAAAATTACCTTCTAAAAGTGAATAAAGCTCTCTTAAACCAAGTTTTGTCCGTATCGACTCTGAATCATTTTGGCTGATTCTTTAAGTATGGTATGTGGCTTGAAGTCGCAGGCCAAGGAGACTGAGTCCTTGAGCCATAGCCAAGTTGACACTGTCTACTAGCCCAGAAGCTAGATAGGCCCTGGCTGGTGGCAGGTGAGTCTACTCAGGTGAATACCAAGACAGCCAAATCCTGAGAAACCACAGAGCAAAGGATGGAAGAGATTCAGGCCTCTGCAGGCAAGCCAGTTCAGACACACACAGGACATAGGCAAGGTTCAAGAGAGTCCAAGCAATCCGAGAGTCAGGCAGGTGGCTATCAGAGGAGACAGGCCGAGGTCAAAGCCTGGCAGACAATCCTGAGATGAGAGACCATACAAAAACAGGAGGCAAGGCAGAAAAAAGAATGAGGCAAGCTGGCAAGCTGGAACTGAAGTTGAATTCGTACTGGAACTGGAACTGGAACTGAAGTTGAAGATGTACTGGAATTGGAGATGAACTGGAACTGAAGTTGAAATCCACTACAAGCCAGTGGCGTAGCAAGGGTGGGGCGGTGGGGGCGGTCCGCCCCGGGTGTCAAAGGGTGGGGGGGTGCATCCATCCACACACACCCCGGCGCAGCGCCTCCCCCCGACACGGTCCCCACCTGTCTACGAGTTCCATCCATCTGCAGCGCTGCTGTCAAAATCGCTTCGTCGGCCCTTCCCTCACTCACTGTGTCCCGCCCTTGAGGAAATAGGAAGTTATGTCAGAGGGCGGGACACAGTGAGTGAGGGAAGGGCCGACGAAGCGAGTTTTACAGCAACGCTGCAGATGGATGGAACTCGTAGACAGGTGGGGACCGTGTCGGGGTGGCGCTATGCCGGTGGGGGGGGTCTACGCCGGTGGGGGATGTTGTGTTGGTCTGCACCCGGGGGGGGTGCAGCGGCGATCCGCCCCGGGTGGCAGCCGCCCCCGCTACGCCACTGCTACAAGCAACACAAGAGACCTGTTGCAAAGGAAGTAAGCCCAGTGTCCTCTTATGTGTTCCCACATCCAGTGACATCATCTCCAGGTACCAGGATCCATCTCTAATACTTGGCCCTTTAATTAGATGCTCTCAGCGTGCGCTCATATGCCTAAGGGTACTGCACAGCTGTGGCCATGACCCCCAGGGCCCACTATTTAAAGCAATTTAACCAGGCAGGAGAGATCTGCTGGTTAGATCGATTCTGACTGCCTAAAGTACCGATATTCAGTGGCACTTAACTGGACAGGGCTGCTGAATATCACCACAGACTGCCCCTGCACTGGGATGGTCTGTGAGCAGAACATGGGCAGAGCCAGGACCTAACCAGTTAGCAGCCATATTCAGCAAAAAGGCTGCCCTAACTTTAGCCGCAAAGCTAACTGGGTATGGTCTGAATACTGGCTGGTGCCAGTTAACTTCTAGGTTGTGGCACTCATTGCCAAGCTACCCCATCCCTCCCCAAAAATCTGATTCCTCCCCCTCCAACCCCACAGGTATTTAAGGGCCTACTGAAGCCCCCTCCTAACCCCCATGACCCCCCCCCCCCCCTCCCTGGGCCTACTTGGTGTTCTAATGGGGCCCTAAAGGCAGGATTAATGCCCACTTACTCCTGCCCGTCATGGTACTTAGGTGGAAGGGGGGAGGGTAGGGGATTCCCAGGAGCAAAGGTCACCTTATGCGGATCCTGGCCGATATTCAGCTGAGGCCAGCATAAGTGTTTTATAAGAGTCCCGGCTGAATAGCGTCTGGAACCTGCAGAAGCCTAGATGTCCAGTTTGGGAGCACTTACTACTGAAAATTTTGAGAATGTAAAATCATTTACTTGGCATTGAAATGCTTTCTAACAAAAATTAACTCCTAATTGCAAATCTCTGAGTAGAAGAATCCTGAAAGTCCTCAGGAATAAGGGAACAGCACCTATGATGGTGCTGTGCCCTTTTTCCAAGATCTCTTCCACATATTGGTTTGGTGAATGAATGAAAAGGATCAAGGAGGTAATAATGAACAGCTGCAGCTGTTCAAGCAGCATGACCAAGAGTAGAGCAGTTAAGCATTCACGAGGAAGCTGCTAGGTGAGTAATGTATTTAAATTCATACTGTGAGTCATGAGTTTGTCAGGGCCCGAGGCCCACATGACAGAAATCAGAACACTGTGCTTACACAGTCCAGCACTCCTGAAATAGTCTTTTTTTGCACAAAAATGATTCTTTTCTTTACTAGAAACATGGAATTTGCACATAAGTCCTCTAACATACAGAGCTGGAGATGCAGTGAAAACACTGGCTAGGTGATATTCAGCCTGCAGTGGTCAGCGTTTTTTTTAAAAAGCTGACTGCTGCGGGCAGATTTTACCTTAGATAGGGACCATACCATGATTCTGAGGGTACTTCCCCCTGGTTCATTAACTTGCTCCACTATAAGCATTGGCAAACTGGGACAGACTGAAGATCCATCAAGCCCAATATCCAGTTTCCAACAGTGACCAATCCAGGTTACAAGTACCTGGCAAGATCCCAGAACAGTAAAACAGATTTTATGCTGCATATCCTAGAAATAAGCAGTGGATTTTCCCAAGTCCATCTTGATAATGGTTTATGGAAATTAGCCAAACATTTTTTAAACTCTGCTTTGCTAACTGCTTTTACCACATTCTCTGGCAATGAATTCCAGAGTTTAATTACACACTGAGTAAAGAAATGTTTTCTCTGGTTTGTTTTACATTTACTGCTTAGTAGCGTCATTGCATGCCCCCTAGTCCTAATATTTTTGGAAAGAGTAAACAAGTGATTCACGTCTACCCATTCCACTCCACTCAGTATTTTATAGACTTCTATCATATCTCCCCTCAAGCTCTTCTCTAAGCTGAAGAGCTCTAGCCGCTTTAGCCTTTCCTCATAGGGAAGTTGTCCCATCTCCTTTATCATTTTTGTTGCCCTTCTCTGTACCTTTTCTAATTCTGCTATATCTTTTTTGAGATGTGGTGACCAGAATTGCACATAGTATTTGAGCTGCAGTCACACCATGGAGCAATACAAAAGCATTTTAATATTCTCATTTTTGTTTTCCATTCCTTTCCTAATTATTCCTAACATTGTATTTGCTTTCTTAGACACCACTGCACACTGAGCAGAGGTTTCAATGTGTAATTAATAATGACTCCTAACATAGTAACATAGTAGATGACGGCAGAAAAAGACCTGCACGGTCCATCCAGTCTGCCCAACAAGATAAACTCATATGGGTATACCTTACCTTGATTTGTACCTGCCTTTTTCAGGGCACAGACCGTACAAGTCTGCCCAGCAGTATTTCCCGCCTCCCAACCACCAGTCCCGCCTCCCATCTCCGGCTCTGGCACAGACCGTATAAATCTGCCCTCCACTATCCTCGCCTCCCAACTACCAACCTCTCTTCCCCCACCTGCTCCGCCACCCAATTTTGGCTAAGCTTCTGAGGATCCATTCCTACTGCACAGGATTCCTTTATGCA
This sequence comes from Microcaecilia unicolor, assembly GCF_901765095.1. NCBI lineage: Eukaryota > Metazoa > Chordata > Amphibia > Gymnophiona > Siphonopidae > Microcaecilia > Microcaecilia unicolor. The sequence continues at coordinate 56,705 of NW_021963552.1, read as the reverse complement.
CATCCCACGCATGTTTGAATTCTGTTACCGTTGTCATCTCCACCACCTCCCGCAGGAGGGCATTCCAAGCATCCACCACCCTCTCCGTGAAAAAATACTTCCTGACATCTTTTTTGAGTCTGCCCCCCTTCAATCTCATTTCATGTCCTCTCGTTCTACTGCCTTCCCATCTCCGGAAAAGATTTTTTTTGCGGATTAATACCTTTCAAGTATTTGAACGTCTGTATCATATCACCCCTGTTCCTCCTTTCCTCCAGGGTATACATGTTCAGGTCAGCAAGTCTCTGCTCATATGTCTTGGAACGCAAATCCCATACCATTCTCGTAGCTTTTCTTTGCACCGCTTCCATTTTTTTTAACATCCTTCGCGAGGTACGGCCTCCAAAACTGAACACAATACTCCAGGTGGGGCCTCACCAACGACTTGTACAGGGGCATCAACACTTCCTTTCTTCTGCTGATCACACCTCTCTCTATACAGCCTAGCAACCTTCTCGCTACGGCCACCGCCTTGTCACACTGTTTCGTCGCCTTCAGATCCTCGGATACTATCACCCCAAGATCCCTCTCCCCCTCAGTACCTATCAGACTCTCCCTGCCTAACACATAAGGCTCTCATGGGTTTCTTCTCTCTAAATGCATCACTTTGCATTTCTTCGCATTGAATTTTAATTGCCAAACCTTAGACCATTCTTCTAGCTTCCTCAGATCCCTTTTCATGCTTTCCACTCCCTCCCGGGTGTCCACTCTGTTGCAAATCTTAGTATCATCTGCAAATAGGCAAACTTTACCTTCTAACCCTTCGGCAATGTCACTCACAAATATATTGAACAGAATCGGCCCCAGCACCAATCCCTGAGGCACTCCACTACTCACCTTTCCCTCCTCCGAGCGAACTCCATTTACCACCACCCTCTGTCGTCTGTCCGTCAACCAGTTCCTAATCCAGACTCCTAGATCCTTTTCCTGAGTGGTGATTCCTAATGTGGAACCTTGCATCATGTAGCTATAGTTTGGGTTCCTCTTTCCCACATGCATCATTTTGCACTTGCTCATATTAAACATCATCTGCCATTTGGATGCCCAGTCTCCCAGTCTCGTAAGGTCCTCTTACAACTTTTCACAATCCTCTTGTGATTTAACAACTTTGAATAACTTTCCAGCTCATTTTCGAAAGAGAAGGGCGCCCATCTTTCGACACAAATCGGGAGATGGGCGCCCTTCTCTCAGGGGCGCCAGAATCGGCATAATCGAAAGCCGATTTTGGACATCCCCAACTGCTTTCCGTTGCCGGGACGGCCACAGTTGCGTGTCGAAATGGTAGCAAAGGCAGGACAGGGGCGTGCCGGGGTGTGGTTAAGAGATAGCCGGCTTCGGCCGATAATGGAAAAAAATGGGCATCCCTAACGAGAATTTGGTCTGCTTTTTTTGGTCCCTTTTTTTTTTTTAGGGCCAAGTCACAAAAAAAGTGCCTAAACTGCCCAGATGACCACCGGAGGGAATCGGGGATGACCTCCCCTGACTCCCCCAGTGGTCACTAACCCCCTCCCACCCTCAAAAAAATAACTTTAAGAACTTTTTTTTGCCAGCCTCTATGCCAGCCTCAAATGTCATACTCCGGTCCATCGCAGCAGTATGCAGGCCTTTGGAGCAGTTTTAGTGGGTGCAGTATACCTCAGGCAGGCGGACCCAGGCCCACCCCCCCTACCAATTACACTCGTGGTGGCAAATGGGAGCCCTTCAAAACCTACGAGAAATCCACTGTACCCACATGTGGGTGCCCCCCTTCACCCCTTAGGGCTATGGTAGTGGTGTATAGTTGTGGGGAGTGGGTTTTTTTGGGGGGGGGGTTGGGGGGCTTAGCACCCAAGGTAAGGGAGCTATGCACCTGGAAGCAATTTTTTTTTAATTTGTAAAAGTGCCCCCTAAGGTGCCCGGTTGGTGTCCTGGCATGTGAGGGGGACCAGTGCACTACGAATCCTGGCCCCTCCCACGACCAAATGCCTTGGAGTTCATTTTTGAGATGGGCGTCCTCAGTTTCCATTATGGCTGAAAACCGAGGGTGCCCATCTCTACAGCTGGCGAGATTTGGGTGCCCCCAACCATATTTTCGAAATGAAAGATGGACGCCCATCTCTTTTCGAAAATACGGTTGGCCCCACCCACTTGCGGAGCCGCCCAGAGATGGCCGGCGCCGTTCTAAAATGCTCCTCTATGTGTCATCAGCAAATTTAATTACCTTACTAGTTATTCCCATCTCTAGATCATTTATAAATATGTTAAAAAGCAGTGGTCCCAGCACAGACCCCTGGGGAACCCCACTATCTACCCTTCTCCATTGAGAATATTGACTGTTTAACCCTACACTCTGCTTCTTATCTTTTAACCAGTTTTTAATGTACAATAGGACATTGCCTCCTATCCCATGACTTTCTCATTCCCTCAGAAGTCTTTCATGAGGAAGAAGATTACACAGGAATAGTGTTACATCTTACTTTAAACATCTGTCAAGTACCGCCCACCCATAAATGTGGGCTGAGTAACATTAAAAACTCCTCCCACTTCAGCACCATCCAAATAGAATAACCCAGTAAAAATGGTTAGTCTGTGATCCCTTTGTAATAATCCAGATTGAGGGGTAGCCCATGATTCCTTTGTAGTAATCCAGAACAAGGAGTAGTTCACAATCCTCCATAATAATCCAATAATAGGTTAGTCCACAATCCTCCATGATAATCCAGCAATAGGCGTTCTACGATCCTCTCCCACAGAACATCTCTTACCTTTGACAAGGAGAAAAAAAAAAACAACCTCCAACTCCTTAGTCCCACCAACCATAGGGTCCTGAATCGAATCTCCCTTTTCAGTCAGGGTGAGTTGGTGATCCCCCAGCAATCCACCCCTATTGGTCCTACAAAAACCTATGGAGAACAGATATTCCTCCTTTTTAACATAACATGAACCTTTTCTCCCTTCTCTGGACTTATTGGCAAGGAATGTCCATAGTTTACCTGCCTATGCAAATCCTTTGCTAATCAATTTCCTATTTCAGTTACTGGGCACTTGTCTCTCACTCCCAGTGCTCAGAGAATTATATAAGCTGATCCTAGAAGGGTTAGGTCCCCCCCCCCCACCCCCCACCTCCCACATAGCTTTCCTGGGGACCTGGATTTGATTCCCACTGCAGCTCCTTGTGACTCTGGGCAAGTCACTTAACCCTCCATTGTCCTAGGTACAAATAAGTACCAGTATATACTATGTAAACCACTTTTAATGTAGTTGCAAAAACCACAGAAAGGCGGTATATCAAATCTCATTCCCTTTCCCTTTCCCTGATAAGCTACTACCTCCCATGCAGCGTTCTAAGGTCTTTGCCCTAACTGTATGGGTAGGCCATGGGACTAATCTTCAAATCCAAATGGCTATTCTATAAGGTACCTAGTTCTAGTACCTTTCACGGGCTGGGTGTTCACACCTCACTGTGACAAGATATAAACCCTGACACAGCATTTTTACTAGAACATACAAGAGTGTAAATAGTTATTGGAAACTTTACTCCATTTTTTACTATCCAAGTTGTAGTTTGGCTGTCTTTCACAGTTTGAAGCAACCTGTGTTGACTATTTACTGATTGAAAGAAGTGTGAGGAGTGAGTAGATTTTGTGTCAGCTGGCCTTCTAGCTCTACTAGGCTTCATTCTACCCTCAACCAGCCCAAAATAAATATATTTGTATACACCACTGATGCTCTACCCTTAAAAAGGGTTACACTATCATTTCCTACTCTTTCTATCTCAGTCTGCCCTCTCTCTCTCTCTCTCTCTCTCTCTCTCTCTCGCTCTCTCTCTCTCTCTCTCTCTCTCTCTCTCTCTCTCTCTCTCTCTCTCTCTCTCTCTCTCAAATCTGATTCATCAGTCTCGCAGTTATAACCTGGTAAGCAGAAGCAGCTCTCCTCTTGGGCCAATGATGGTGCCTTCTCCACTATTCCTGCTGTCTTCAACCATATGTGCTTATGACACCTTGCCAGCTCCTCCTGCTCCCCTTTGCATTGAATACTGCCTTATCTGTTGGATCCTTCTACTCTCCATGGAAGTTGTGAGCAATATGAAAATCAGCTAGGGATGGTGCACACTGCCCTTCCCAGGAGCTCCTTGCCTATCTTCACCATGAAGAGCCAGTTGAGGAGCACTTCAGCATAGCCTAACTACTCCATGTCCTTGCTGAGACCTCTTTATAGGGCTAGGTGCAGAGCTGTTTTCACCTATGGCCAACGAGGCATTTGTTCCATGCTCAATGTAACAGGGGGCCCATAAGCACCCTGAGAGCAGGGCCCATCAGTCCAACATCTTCCTTCCCTTCATCTCCTCCAGCAGCTTTCTTACTCACCCCCTCCCTGCCAGCTCCACTTTTCCTGGTGAAAAAAAGTGGCATAAAGGTGCAGACCTACTGTCTAGTCCATGCCATCAATGGCTCTATTTGTGCTGCCCTTCAGAAACAGGAAGTAGTGCCAGGAAAGGCAGGACCAGCAGAGCCATTGGTGGCACAGACTAGGCAGTGGGTCCATATCTTTATGCTGTTTTCTTTTTTCCAATTGTTTGTTTTTTGCTGAGAAGAAAACTGTTCTTGTGTTGTGCTTTGGAGGCAAAGAAAAACAATTGGGGGAGACCAATGTAATTACAACAAGGGGAAACAACTTATTGATAATACTAAAAATGTGTAAGATACAAAGGCAAATAAGTCCAAGATATCAAGAAGACTGAACTCGACATGGTCCTGCATTTCGGCGCGGCAAATGCCTGCCTCAGAAGTTAGAGATAGTCCTACAATACAGACACATATCTAAATACAAATACATTAAAAAGTACATAAGTGTCTGTAAATAATGCTTTGTATCCTACTGATCTGTACATCTGCTGTGTTATTTTGGCAAGTGGCAACAGTCAGGTGGGCTTATAGGGAGGGAGGGGAGTGTGGGAGTGGAAGGGTTCTTGGGGTATGTTCTCTGTAAAAGTTTATATTGTGTCATGTTGGATGGTTCACTGGTTTTTCTTGTTCTGTATGAAGCTTATCTACCAATATGTTATGCTTTGAATAAAGATGATTAAAATATAAAAATTAAATTTTGGATGTACTCTGTAGAAGTTGTTTACATTTGCAGTGTGTGTATGGATGCCTCTTCTGGTGTGTGCATGTGAGACTGTTTGAATAACTGTTTGTACTTATGGCTATGAGTTCTGAACAATCTAAATGCCAAAATCCACTGAATGAAAAATAACTAAGGGGGCCTTTTACAAAGGTGCGCTAAAAACTGGCTTGCGGTAGTGTAGGTGCAGGTTTTGGGCACGCGCTGATCCATTTTGTAGTATGCCTGTAAAAAAGGGCGGTAATGACCTACGCGTGCCAAATGCCACTTGGCGTGCGTCCGTTACGCGCTCCAGAAAATAAAAAATATTTTTCAGACGCATGCCGAAAATTAAATTACTACAAGAGCCATGCTGTAGTCAGGTGGTAACTCCATTTTGGCTCACGTTGGGTGCGCATAGACGCTTACGTAGCTTAGTAAAAGGACCCCTCAGTGTTATGTCAAAAGGAAGGAAAAAGCCTCAAAGAGCTTGAATCTAAGCAGATTGGCAGAACTGCAAAGATCTAAATGATCTCTTACTCTTTCATCATTGGCAAAAAGCCTTCCAGTTTCTGATATAAGAACTTAACAACTGCAGCAGTTCAAATATTCACATTCATTTCAATGGGTGAACAAAATATGTCCAGAACCAAAAAACAGTCTAAATCACAGGGCTAGGTGGTCTGTAGGACGCAGGAACTGAGCCCAACCGTTGCTTCTCAGACAGTATGCAGGGCCCTTGGGCCAATGATGGCCAGCGTTTCACTTCTCTGCTTCAGGGTCTCAAATGGCAAGAAATCTTAGGCTTCATCACAGTTTTCTGCACACATCCACAAAAAGCTGTGATGTAGGAGTAGTCCATGGGTGGAACTTGGGAGGAGCCAGTACTTAATTGTGTAGTGGCAATATTCAGTCTGCTAACTGGCTAAGTAAAGCAATAAATCTAGGACACCAAAAGGCTGACTATTAGCTGGGCACTGAAGGGGTGTAGCCACGGGCGGGCCTGAATGAGCCCAGGCCCATCCACTTCCCGTTGAGGCCCACCCACCCAACATCCCTCGCTGTCACTGCCTTTTCTCCCGCGGTTCTGGGTATGGCCACTGCTGCCTCGGTCCCTGCAGCATTCTTTTTTTCGCCCGTCGACGGCAGCATTGCCATTTACACAGGCAGCTCAGCACCCCCCTGCCGCGTCCATCTGGCCCTATGTAAACAGGAAGTGCATCAGAGAGGGCCAGATGGATGCAACAAAGGGAAGCGGCGAGGAGAAGAATTTCAGGGCAGGCAGGCAGGCACACAGGCAACGCTGAACGCTCCCGGATGGCTGTGCCCGGAGCCGTGGGAGAAAAGGCAGTGACAGCGAGGGATGTTGGGTTGGGGCAGGATCAGGAAATCAGAACTAAGTGCTGGACTTGTGCAGGGAGGACGGGGGGGGGGGAGGTGGAGGGAAGGGATAGTGCTGCCGGACTTGTGGGAGGAAGTGGATTGGAAGGAAGGGAGAGAGCTGCTGGATGTGGGAGGGGATCTGGATGGAAGGGAGAGAGCTGCTGGACATGGGAGGGAGAGGAGGAAGGGGCTGGAGAGCTGCTGGACAAGTGAGGAAGAGGAAGAAGGGACTGGAGGGAAGGGAGAGAGCTGCTGGACATGGGAGGAAGAGGAGGAGAGGACTGGATAGAAGGGAGAGAGCTGCTGGAGGAAGAGGAGGAGGGTATCTGGATGGAAGGGAGAGAGCTGCTGGATGGGGGAATGAGAGTGGAGGGAATGGAGAGAGCTGCTGGATGTGGGAGGAAGAGGGAGAGGAGAACTGGAGGGAACAGAGAGAACTGCTAGTACTGCACAAGGGAAGGGAAACAGAGATACCAGACCAAGGAGATGAAGGAAAAGGGAACAAATACTAAACCTACAGCGTGAGGGAGGAAGGGAGGGCGGGGTGGGAGGGTGGGCAGGCAGGGAATCAAGCATGGAGAGAGAGTAGAAATATCAAATGGACATGAGACCTTGGTGAGTGCGTTAAGAGAAGACAGAAGGATGTAGAAACCAGAGCCTGGGACCAACATGACTTGGAAAAGTAAAATGAGCAAAAGGTAGAAAAAGAATTATCTTTTTCTATTTTGTGACTAGAATATGTCAGATTTGAAAAGTACATCCTGCTAGATATGGCTGGGGCCCAAGGCAGAAATTAGGGAGGGGACACAAAAGCTTACTAACAGGCTGCACCTTCTTCATCTTCCAGCTGGCCTGGGGTTCTCTCTGGCTAGGGGGCCAAAGGCAGTTGCCCTAGTTGTACCTCCCTTAACACTGTCTCTTGCATGTGCTATCATATATTGCACAGTATAGGAGAAAATGCATCTCTTTGTATTTCTCTGTGCTGTGCTAAACGCAAGGTCTGGACTCTTGGGATTTTGATTTAATTTGTTTATGGTTTGTGGTTACTTATTCTGTATTTGGCATTTGTGTTCTGTGTGTGTGACCAAAGTATTCTGTTAGCACCAATTTTCTATGTAGTATTCTATAGTACTTTGGCTTGTTCAGTTTTCTTGATAGATGTATTGATATTTTAGGGCATATTTGGGGGAAGCATATGTGTGTTGGCAGACCGTGGCTCAGTGGAGGATGAAGAATGCACCCTCTTATATTTCCCATAGCTCTCAATGTGGCCTGCAGCCACTGAGGCCAGCACTGCTACTCCCATTGAAGTTATTGGGAGTGGGGTAGGTGTGCGATAGGAGTAGGGGCGTGGGCAGGGCATATCAGGTGGCAGATGTTTCTCTAGTGCCGATCCATCCAACCTGTTGGCCCACCCAAAAATTGCCTTCTGGCTACACCACTGGGCACTGCCTGGTTAACTTCTGGGTAACCACACATGCTGGAGGCTGGACATAACCTGGCATTGAATATCCTGTGCTTAATTCTGGACGTTGTGGGCTAAATATTACCCACTCAGTGAAAATTTGAGTATAAGTTTAGGCAGTCAACCCTAGTAGATTTTTAAAGAAGCCAATTTGAGAGCATAACTCTCATGGTTAGAAACATAGATCATTTGAATACTAGGCCCTGTATTTTTACATTTTATGAGATGTACCATGCTGAATACATGTGGAGGGGCATTTTCGATATGACGTCTAAGTCCGACTGAGGACGTTTTGCAAAAAACATCCAAAATCTGAATAGAAAATAAGGTCATTTTCAAACAAGAAAAATGTCTATCTTTTTTTTTTTTCAAATACTGTTTTGAACAAGGTTTTGTGATTTGGATGTTTTGTTTTTTGGTCCATTTTTGAAAAAAAGTCCAAGTGCAAAACGCACAAAATCAAGTCATTGGGATGTAGGAGGAGCCAGCATTTTTAGTAGATTGGTCTCCCAGACATCCCAGGAGAGCAATTGAGCACCCTAGCAGTGCAGTGGACTTCATCTTACCATTGCTCCCTTATCTTGTCTGCCGAACCCCCACCAAAACCCTTCTAAAACCCACTACCCCAACTGTACACCACTTCCATAGCCCTTACGGGTGAAGGGGGCACCTATATGTGGGTACAGTGGGTTAGAGAGAGTTTTGGAGGGCTCACAGTTTCCTCCACAAGTGTAACATGTAGGGGGAGGTATGGTCCTGGGTCCACCTGTCGACAGTGCACTGCACCCACCACTAGACTACTCCAGGGACCTGCATACTGTTCTAATGGGAGGCTAGCAAGTAATGTTTTAAATCACATTTTTGGGGGGTGGGAGAGGGTTAGTTACCACTGGGGGAGTAAGGAGAGGTCATTCTTCATTCCTTCCAGGGGTCATGTGGTCACTTAGGGCACCTTTTGTGCCTTATTCATTATAAAAACAGGTCTAACTCAAAAGAACTTAGTTTTAGTCCTGGATGGTTTGGTTTTGTTCTAGTTCGGCTAAAAAATGTCCAAGTTGTTAGGAACGCCCAGATCCCACCCTTAATACGCCCCTTTGTGATTTGAACGTACTTCTGATGGACGTCATAGAAAAATACCTAAAAATTGGTTTTGAAAATACCAAGTTGGACATTTTTGTGAGAAAAATGTCCAAATGCAGATTTCTGCCACTTTTTGGGTGTTTTTCTCTTTTGAAAATGAGCTCCATAGTCTAAATATGGTTACAAAAGATATAATAAAAACAAGCATAATTGATAAGAGCTTACAACACAAACAAAAAAATTTTGATAATATAAAAATGTAAAAATCTTGTAAACATCTTCAAAATGTTGATTTTATGTGTGTAAGCCTAAACAGTTTAAATTACAGAATTTCTGCAGTTACTCAGCCGAAAGGAAACAATATCCACTCTCTCTGAGTCTAGTGTGTGTGCATGCGTGTGTGTGGAAAATCTGGTTAAAGAGTTTTTGCATGTCATTTTCTAGAAGACAGCACAAAGTGATAGAATGTGGAGCAAATGTTCTGCTACTTCACCATGAGACAGCACTTACAACCTTAGGAAAAATACTGACATGTGACTTGAGTCCTTTCCAATTTTATCCGTGTGAAATCATTAGCAAAAGGTTTTGCTATCATAATTACATGAACCTAACAGGATGATACACCATGTTATTGATTACATTAATCACAAGCATTAATATATTTATTTATTGCTCACACCTTTTTCAGTAGTAGCTCAAGATGAGTTACATTCAAGTACTCTGGATATTTCTCTGTCCCAGGAGGGCTCACAATCTAAGTTTGTACCTGAGGCAATGAAGGGTTAAGTGACTTGCCCAAGATCACAAGGAGCAGCAGTGGGATTTGAAACGGCCACCTCTGGATTGGAAGACCGGTGCTCTAACCACTGGGCCACTCCTAAGATATAATGCTAAGATATGCAGGGTCATGAACTTGTGTTGCAAGAACCCAAAGGAACAGTACAGTATAGGTGGTGAATAAAAAGTTAAACTATTAACTGCCTGAATCCATGTTATCTATGCCATACAGAGTCAGTCGAAATTTTATTACATTACATATTAGATTATATGAGGCAACATTCAAATGGTTTAAAGGGCACTTCTATAAAGGGCCTCTAAGTTTAGGTGCCAGTTGTGCACACTGATTTATAGAATAGGTACACATGCACACACGAATGATGACGCAAATTGGTATTTAGGGAAATATGAGCATGTTACCCCATTATTGAAGCAGCTTCATTGGTTGCCTGTGATGTACCATATTCAGTATAAGGTTCTGATGCTAATTTATCGGACATTGAATAAGATATTTACAACAAGTGATAAAATTATATACTCCAGCCCGTTGTTTGAGATCCAATAGTGAGAGGCGGATATCTGTACCAGCGCTAAATACAATTCGTTATGCAGAGACATCAGTATGTGCCTTTTCTGTTGCAGGTACAGTACTGTGGAATAGACTTCTGGAACATATTAGCTTTTGTCCAACACTGAAATAATTTAAGGAAGTGTTGAAAACTAATTTATTTATTCAGGCTTTTTTTTTTAATGTTTAGATGAAAAGCTCTTTGTGTATTAAGACAGAAGGTTATTTCCCATATAATAAGAATGTCTTTTTGAAGGTGTATACTAAGATGTAAGTTTTTAATGTCTTTCCCCCCGGTTTACAAAGCCACGCGGCAATGCCGACACAGTCCATTCAAAGTGAATGGCATTACTGCACTGGCAGCCGCTAGCATGGTTTTATAAACAGGGGAGTTTGTCAGTAGGCTTTCCATCAAGCAGTTTCTTTCATTTTTCTTTTTGATGTTTTATGTTTTGGTTTTAATGTTTTAGCTGTAATTTCTTGTTTGTGGGTGAACAATTTTATTTATATTTTCTTTGTAAGCCACCTAATATTAGGCGGGATATAAATTTTAAAACAATAAATTAATTAAATAAAATACTAGAATTATGTTTCTCTGTAGATATTTCTCCTGTGTTTTAAAAGCAACTGCTGTCTCTGGAAGCATTTCAATAAATTCACTTTATTTCTGAATCTGAATGGTCAAAACAATTTTATATGCTATGCTATGTGCACGTAAAACCTGCTCAAAGTATACAAAAACTATTATTTCCCTGCAAAGCAATAGCCTTTGTAGCTCAACATGATGCATTAGGGAATGATCAGCCATATGTGTTGTGTTTCATTTACTAAGGATGACCTGGAAGTTGTTAAAAGGTGCACTCTCCCTCTCCTCTCAATATTCTCTGTTGTTTATATTGACAAGACTTCTTCCTACAGAGGTCAGTTGTGACAAAAAAAAAAAAAGCTTGAATGGATTCTCACTCTTAGCCCCCCTACTGCATTCCTTTGGTTTGCTTTTAATTACAGCTTGAGTCAGTAAGCTTTGAAGAACAACCATAATGATTTATGATCTATTTTTGACTTTTGTAATTTCTCTGTTCCTATGTGCACAAGCACACAACAGCATTAACAGCTGATCTTCACCTGCGCTCAAAAGCGTAAATCCAGAATCTAAAAATACTGTAGAACAGCAAGTGCTTCTATCAGTTCAGAGCGAGAAGAACATGAAAGGTCAGTCACTCTATGGCAGCATCTCCTAAAATTTAACACTTCACTGTCAGCCTTTATTTGTGAGATGTAGCATGCTACCAAAAATCTAAGATTCTCAAGCTCTTCAGAAAAGGATACTTTAAGCTGTTTCCAGATTAGTGTTGACTGTGTGGAGGGTAATTTTACAGAATGTGCACCTAATGCATGCAAATGCAGAATAGGTGCCATTTATATGCACACACACTTCCCAAAGCACTCTTCTGTAAGCTCATGCATAAGTGGCACGGCATGAAATTGAAATGGGGGTGTACATGTGGGAGAAGCATGGGCAGGATGTGGGAGTAGAATGCTATCCAGATGTGTACATTTATTGATAGATCTAGGCGCACCCTCCTTTGCCTGCCATTGACTTGGCATAAGTAGGCAAGCCTTTTTGCCGCTAGTATTCTGTATTGACATCAGGGCTCCCTGATGCCTTTATAGAATTGGTGCTCCCCAAGCTGCACTGCGGGGTGCCATAAAGGAGGCACCAGTTTAAAGAATTGCTGCCTTAAGACTCAGTCCTCTGGACACACAAAGCCAGTATGATTTTCAAGATATCCACAATGAATATGGATGAGATCAATTTGAAAGCATTACCTGCACTGTATGCAAATGTATCTCATGCACACTCACTGTGGGTAACCTAACAACATGACTGGATGGGTGTGTCCTGATTATTGAGCTGAGAACTCCTGCTCTAGAGCTGGGTTTAGGCTTCTAGGATATCTGCAATAAATATGCACGAGATACATTTGCATGCAATGGAGATAGTGGATGCAAATCTGTCTCATACATATTGAGGATGTTCTGAGAAACCAACTGGCTGGGGATTCCCCAGCACATGTTTTTAAGCCACTGCTCTGGAGTCTATGTTAATTAGTTAACTCCACGATTAAATGGAAGCTCTGTCTTAGGGCCATCCTTTTTGTTCAGGTCTACACTTGATACCAGAACAAGTGGTCTCCTTGTCTCAAAAAGTCTTTCTTAACCTTTGTGGTGGATCCTCTAGACCAGCAGATGTTTACTTAAATAAATGACTTAAATAAATAACAGTCTGACTACTGAATGGTGTTCCAGCATAACGTTACTGTCAAAATTTGTGGAATAATAATATACAGTAACACTGGCACATCCTCTCCTACTCACATCCTCCCTAGCAAGCAGAAAATTAAGGGGTCCTTTTACTAAGGTGCACTGAAAAATGGCCTGCGGTAGTATAGGCGTGTGTTTTGGGCAAGCGCAGCTCCCATTTTTCAGCGCGCCTGCAAAAAATGCCTTTTTTTTATTTTCCCCAAAAATGGACATGCGGCAAAATCAAAATTGGCGTGTGTCTATTGTGGGTCTCAGACCTTACCGCCAGCCATTGACCTAGCAGTAAAGACTCACGCAGTAACTGGGCAATAATGACCTACGCATGTCAAATGCCACTTTGCGCGCATCCGATCCGCGCATCCGAAAATACAAATTATTTTTGGATGCGCATATCGGACACGTGACAAAAATGAAATTACCACAAGAGCCACATGGTAGCCGGGTGGTAACTCCATTTTGGCACGCATTGGGTGCACGTAGCGCTTACGCAGCTTAGTAAAAGGGCCCCAATGTGCTGTGCCTTGTAAAAGTCATCACAACCTTGTAGACTTTTCACTTCTGCTGTCTAAAAAATGTAGTTCATAATGCATGATAGTAGGAGTTTGTTTTATTGATCTACAGAACATACATTATACTTTGAACATGAAAGAACAATTATAGAAATGTTGAAAAAGTAATTAAGAGTAAGCAATATTGATTGCATAAGCCTTCACACCTCTAAACTCAATACTTGCTGGAAGCCTCTTGTGCTGATTCTTTTTGGCAGACCAATTTGTGCTCTCTTATGTTTGCTGGGAATCGTATACGGAAGTCTTGTCACAGATTTTCTATTGTATTCAGGTTTGGGCTTTGACTGGGTTACTCAAAGACATTCACTTTCGTCTTTTTGAGCTACTCCATTGTTTCTGCTACTTTGGAACTATTGTCCTGCCGAAGGATGAATCTTCTCCACAGTTCCAAATCTGTAGCAGATTGGAATAGGTTTTCCTCCAGGATCTGCATGTACTTTGCATCATCCATTTTTCTCTTGATCTTCACAAATATCCCTGTTCTTGCTGTTGCAATGCATCAACACAATATAATATTTTGTTGTGTTTTTAGGTGTGTGTGATTTATGTATTTTGTGTATGTATATTTTGTACCTCACCCTGGATAAGGGTGGGTTATAAATAACGAATCTAATCTAATAATGCTGCCACCACCTTCTTTACTGTACAGATAGTGTTAGTGGGATGATGTACTGTACTTGTTTCATAGTACAAACATAGTATCATGCAGCAATGAGACCAAAAACTTACACTTTGATAAAAACATCATTCCTTATGTGCTTCTTTGCAAAAGTGATGTTACACAACATGGACTAGATTCTATATATCACACCTAAAAAATTGGCGCCAAAATAAAATATGCCTAGGCATATTCTATAAAGTATGCCTAAATTTAGTAACAGGTAGTTACTCCAAGTAAAACTTGGTATAAATGCCGACACCTAAATTAGGAGCGGACCAGGTATATTCTATAACAATATGCATAAATTTTAAAAATACTCATAATTCACCCATTCCATACCCCCTTTTCAACTATTGAGCTCATTTTCAAAAGAGGACGTCCATCTTTCAACATAAATCGGAAGATGGTCGTCCTTCTCCCAGGGACGTCCAAATCGGTATAATCGAAACCCAATTTTGGACGTCTCCAACTGCAGTCCATCACAAGGATGGCCAAAGTTCAAGGGGGCATGTCAGAGGCATAGCGAAGGCGGGACATGGGCATGCCTAACTCTTGGACGTCGTTGACCCATAATCAAAAGAAACAAGGACGTCCCTGATGAACACTTGGACGTTTTCACCTGGACGTGTTTTTCTTATGAATAAGGCACAAAAAGGTGCCCGAAATGACCAGATGACCACCGGAGAGAATCGGGGATGACCTCCCGTTACTCCCCCAGTGGTCACCAACCCCCTCCCACCCTCAAAAAATATCTTTAAAAATATGTCGTGCCAGCCTCAGATGTCATACTCAGGTCCATGACAGAACATGCAGGTCCCTGGAGTAGTTTTAGTGGATACTTCAGTGCACTTCAGACAGGTGGACCTGGGCCTATAACCCCCCCCCCCCCCCCCGTTACATTTGTGGAGGAAACAGCAAGCTCTCCAAAACCCACCACAAACCCACTGTACTCATATATAGGTGCCCCCCTTCACCCGTAAGGGCCATGGTAGTGGTGTACAGTTGGAGGTAGTGGGTTTTGGGGGGGGGGGCTTGGGGGCTCAGCACACAAGGTAAGGGAGCTATGTTCCTGGGAGCAATTTATGAAGTCTACTGCAGTGCCCCCTAGGGTGCCCGGTTTGTGTCCTGGCATGTCAGGGGGACCAGTGCACTACAAATACTGGCTCCTCCCATGCCCAAATGGCTTGCATTACGACATTTTTGACATGGACGTCTTTGGTTTCGAAAATCGCCGAAAGTCAGAAACGTCCATGTCTATGGACATCCATGTCTAGGGATGTCCAAATTTAAGGATTTGGACGTCTCTGACGGTATTTTCAAAACGAAAGATGGACGTCCATCTTGTTTCGAAAATACGGGTTTCCCCGCTCCTGGATTTTGCCATTTTGCAAGGAAGTCCAAATCGCAACTTGGACGTCCCTTTCGAACATGCCCCTCCATGTGACTTAGAATTTATGCACATCACATTACAAAATACGCTTAGACAGTTGTGAGCTTAAATTCTAATTAATGCCAATTAGTGTTAATAATTGCTTGTTAATTGGCAATTATCAGCACTGATTGGCTTGTTAACTAATTAAGTTGTGCGTGCAAATCCTTAAGTCACGCTATATAGAATCCAGGGTCATATGACTTTTCTTCAACAGTGGCTTCCTTCTTCCAACTATTTCATACAGGCCATTAGTACTATTGAAATTGTTAAACAGTCAATATTTTCCCCAGAGGACACTGTGGGGCTTATTTTCAAAGCACTTAGACTTACAAAGTCCCATTGTAGCCTATGGAACTTTGTAAGTCTAAGTGCTTTGAAAATACGCTTCATGTAGTTCCTTCCATACAGGACATCAGTAATATTGAAATTGTTGAACAGTCAACAATTTCCCCAGTCTCAGCCAGAGGACACTGTAGTTCTTTCACAATAACTGTAGGCCTCACAGAGACCTTCTTTAGTAGTTTCCTTAATCCATAGCTACTTGACTGGAGGGATGGCCTTATTGAGACATTGTCTTAGTGGTGCTAAAATGTTTCCACTTTATAACGATGGCTCTGACAGTATTCCAAAGGATATTCAGACACATTGAAATGTTCTTATATCCTTCCACCAATCTGTACATTTGATAACTTTATCCAGGTGTTCTTGTGGGAACTCCATGTTGTACCACTTGCCTCGCTTTCTCTTCACAGGTATCCGCAGTTGTTAAATGTTCATTTTTCAAACTATGTTTGATTCATTCAGTGTAGAAACTCCTCAGTCCCTCTGCCCTGACCAACTTGACCCATTCACTTCATCTGGATTCCTGTAACACCCTCTATATAGGCCTCAGGGTCACAGACCTTCGCAGTCTACAGCTCATTCAAAACAGAGCCACCAAACTCATTAATAGTCACAGGAAATTTGATCATGTCATCCCACTACTAAAATCTGTCCACTGGCTACCATTATCACACTTTATAACCTTTAAAGTGTTACTCTTGGTCTACAAGATTTGAGTTTCTGGAAAACCATTGTTCTCTCTGGATCTCTGATTCCTTATTGTCCATCCAAGTCACAACAGAATCTCCTCATTGTCCCCTCTCTTCATTAGTCATGCTACTATTCGGCGCTACATTTTTTCAGTCTAGGGCCCTGAACTTTAGAATAATATGCCCCAGCATCTTAGATTATGTCCCTCTCTTCAGCCATTTAAAGCTGAAATAAAGACTTTCCTTTTTTCTGATGCATATGGTTAACCACCTGAGGGTCATCAATCTCATCATTCACAATTTCATCCTCTTCCTGAGCTTTAGATAACAGACTGCCCGGGACCCACAGAAAGCACCCCAACAGAGTGAGGGAGGAGATGGAGAAGGAACTGAATCTGCCTCAGGAGGATTGTCCAAATGTCTCCTTTTAGAGGAAGATTCCATCAACGGAGTAATCTACTTTCAGTTTTCATCCTGGCCTCGGAACTCAGTGAGCCAACAGCCAAATCAGGGCTGCAGAAAGGATCCTCTAGAACCTTTGCCTGCATGGACTGCTGCTTTCAATGGGACCAGAGGAAAGGAAGTAACCCTTACCACATCTCTAATCCCAGGACAGCTGGTCCATTTTTATGTTTATTTTTAGTTATTTCTTACTTACTGATAATGTAAGTCAAGAACCTGAGTATTTATTAATTAAGTGTCCCTTTTACTAATGTGCATTAGATTTTGCAGAAAATTAATGCATGATAGCTACAAACCTAATGCCAAACCACTGGGGGTTTGTCTAGCATTTGCCATCACAGGTCGAATGTTAATATTTGCATTATTGTGCTGTACTCAGATTGCAGTTAGCATAGAAGCACTTAGCACTTCCTATTTAGAAGGCAGTAAGTAGACCCGCACTAACTGTAGACATGATGGTTGCCATGCAATATGTGCCAAGTGCTAACTGCAAAATGCCTTCCAAGTCCATTCTCTATCCATTTCCTACAATTACCGCTCCCTAATGACAAATGCCCTTAACATGTGGTTTAGCACATGGTAACTGTCAAAAATACCTCAAAACTTGTTACAGCGGTTGTGTAGTAGCAGTTACCACATTAAGGGGGAATTCTATACATGGCGCCTAAAAAATCACAGAAAACATTTCTGCCTTACTGTATTCTATATGAGGTGCCTAGATTTAGGCATGGTATATAGAATATGCTTAGTTGATATCCCAGTGCCTAAAACTATGTGTGTCCATTTACACCAACGAAAACATGATGTAAATCCCAGTGCATAGATTTAGGCGCACTAGGTCATACTCTATAATTACACATGTAAATTTTGGACCGGCCATGAAATGCCCATTTCCCCGCCCATAACCACACCCCCTTTGCCTGCACGCATTAGAAAGGTGCAGTTTGTTACAGAATACACTTAGTGAGTTATGCATGTAAATTCTAATTATTGCCAATTAGTGCTCATTATTGCTTGTTAATTGCTGTTAACGCTGATTGGCTTATTAAGCAAATTAAGTTACATGTGTTGTTACAGAATACACTTGGATTTCAGCACCGAACGCTAGGTGCGCTATATAGAATCTGGGGGTAAGTGCCTAATGCACTTTAGTAAAAGGCCCTTAATTGTTATTTTTTTTTCTAGCTAAGGTAAATACTTAGGAATTTTTTTTAATTGCTGGATGCTAGGGAGACTGATAGCTAGTCCATATTTGAAATGAGAGAACTCAAGAATTTACAACCATCCACGAAACCAGAAGTTCCACAGCTATGCATCTATCTGACATGAGAGATACACTTTGAAAATTTATATTTAATTCTGTAGGGTTGCTAGAGAGGCTTCAAGGGAAGAAAGCACAGATTTGTTTTCATATCCACAAAAATGGGATTGTCCAAGGGTCCCTTTTATTAAGCTATATTAGGTGTAACATGCACCTAATGCAGCTTAAAATGGCGTACCATGGGACACATATAAGACAATCCAAGGAGGAACCAGTCCACTCTCACAAATAAATCACCAAATCACCAAAACACAAAAGGTGGAAATAACCACAAAAAGACTATTTATTTATTTAGATTTTGCTCACACCTTTTTCAGTAGTAGCTCAAGGTGAGGTACATTCAGGTATACTGGGTGTTTCTTTGTCCCAGAAGGGCTCACAATCTAAGTTTGTACCTGAGGCAATGAAGAGTTAAGTGACTTGCCCAAGATCACAAGGAACAGCAGCGGGATTTGAACCAGCCACCTTTGGATTGCAAGACCAGTACTCTACCCACTAGGCCACTCCTCCACTCCTAGGATGATAAACCAGAGCTTTTATTCAAAATGGTGGACAACCAGTACAGAACAGGAAAATATAATTGATCCAACATGGGCCATGTTTCGGCAATTACCAGTAGGCCTTCCTCAGGGGTCCTCAAACAAGCAACAGCAATATGAATATTACCAATTACAAATGGCTCTGAAGAGACCTGAATTAAGCTTCTGTGTCTTACAGATGTATGGTAAAGACATCTGCTCTTGTCTTTACTACATATCTGTAAGACACAGAAGCTTAATTCAGAAATTCCACATAAGCCCTTACCGCCTACAAAATAGGTAGCCGTAATTGCTCATGAGGTAATTTTTTTAATGGCCACGTCCTAATGGCAACATTAGCACATGGCCATTAATACAAAAAATAGAAAATCGTCCTTTTTACGGCTGCAGTAAAAATGACATTAGCATGTGGGAAAAACCTGCATAAGGGCACGCTAAGGCCACTTTTATAGTTTAGCAGTTTTATTGATGACAATGTAAAGGTAACACATGTACCACAGAAATGTACTAAACACAAATATTGAAACATATCATATGGATATAGAGTGATGAAGGCTGTCATCAAACTTTTAACAAGTTTATCCCTCAAATCCCCGACCCCTAACCCTTCTCTTCCAACTATTATGCAAAAAACTTAAATAATAATACTCATGAGTAGGGTTACCATATTTTGTCCCCCAAAAAGGAGGACACATGCACCACCCCACCACACACCCTGCCCCGCCCCCTTTCACACCCTCGCTCCGCCCTGTCACATTTTCCCCTCCTCCCTGTCACACACCCCATCACCCCCCCTCCCCGTCACCCCCTCCCCTTACCTTACTACTGCCCTGGTGGTCTAGTGACCTCTTTGGGGCAGGAAAGAGCCCCCTCTTTCCTGCCCGGAGCGCTGCCCTGCATGCATCCTTCCTGTTGTTGATCTCAGCGCAGATTCAAAATGGTCGCCGAGAGTTGAAGTCTCGCGAGATCACTTCAACGCTTGGTGGCCATTTTGAATCGGCGCTGAGATCACCAACAGGAAGGATGCATGCAGGGCAGCGCTCCGTGCAAGAAAGAAGGGGCTCTTTCCTGCCCCGAAGGCGGAAGAGGTCACTAGACCACCAGGGCAGTAGTAACTAAGGGGAGGGGAGGCTAGCAATCTGCCTGTTTGTCCGGATTCTGGACAAACGGGCAGGCTGGTGGGCGGGCTTGGAAAACAGTTTATAAACTCATCAACTTGGTCTGAACATTTCAGGGCATTCAGATGGTCAGCACAGTGTCAAACATAATCTCCAAATGATATAAGGGCATTCAAAATCATAGTTCAGTTCTATCTCAGATTTCCTCTGTTTGCAAAACCAGAACACGGTTCTTGATAATCTCCTTATGACTTTCTTACAGTTCAGTCATCTCCACATAATTTTCTCAGTTCTCTCTCTCCCATCCCGGAACAGGGGTCGTTCACATGTGCAATGAAAATCCTGCCAGAAGTGAGGCACGCCCGCTCCCACTTCTCTTACCTGGGATGTCTTTTTCCCCAAGCACTCCTATTCGTTCCCAAGGGCAGGAACTCTCCGCAAGCTCCCTCTGTCCTGTGGCAGGGGCTTCAATCACCCACTGTAAACTCTTCCTGCCTTGGTTCCCAGGACTTCCCCCTCGATACAAAGGGTTTAGGCAGGGGTGGGCAACCAAAGACAAGAATTTTCTCAATACAACCTCTGTTATTAACTCCAGGCCCTGCCTACTAGGGCTGCCCCTTCCCAAATCCTCCCACCAGGCTGGCAGTCCCAATCCCTGTTGTCTTAGTGACCTC
The DNA here is from genome assembly GCF_901765095.1 of Microcaecilia unicolor. NCBI lineage: Eukaryota > Metazoa > Chordata > Amphibia > Gymnophiona > Siphonopidae > Microcaecilia > Microcaecilia unicolor. Next base: position 36,179 of record NW_021963552.1, on the reverse strand, counting down.
CTTGAAAATCTTCCCACCTTCTGCCTGAAGCAGAGGCACTTTTCAGGGGGATCAGATATATATACATATAGAGTGGAGAAGTAGCTTAATGGTTTGTGCAACTGGCTTTGATCCTGACAAACTGGGTTTGATTCCCACTGCAGCACCTTCTAACCTTGGACAAGTCACTTAACCCTCCATTACCCCAGGTATAAAACTTAGATTGTGAGCCTACTACAGACAGAGACAGTACCTGTACATACTTAGTAGTGTTTTATAAATGATTAGTAGTATTTATTTAAATGTGTTTTTGTTCCTATAGCAGTCACTCTGCCTCCTTGCCCCATGCCCCAGCTCTATTGGAAAGTGCCCCAAATTTCCTGCTTGCGGTTTAATTCCCTCCCTCCTGTCCTTGTGGCAACCAGGCAGCACTTTGGAGAAGGGAGAGGTTGGAGCAGGAAGCCCAAAGAAAAGCAGTAAAGAGCAGATAAGAACCTTTATTTCGTACTCCCCCTCTCCCCCCCCCCCCCCCCTTTTATCATGTTCCCACCATCCTGCTGGCTGGAGTACAGGGCTCTTTCCTGCTCAGCTCTGTTTGCTTGGAGCGGGCACTTTCATCCGTTCCTAGATGGTTCCCAAATCTGGTCCTGGAAGCACCCCAGCCAGTCAGGTTTTCAGTATATCCACAATGAATATTCATGAGATAGATTTGCTCTCCTAATAGCCCAAGTAATGGATTTTTTTTACTCTTAGGCAAATGAGATCCATCCGGATTTAAAGAGATTCCAACTCCTTGCACACACTAGTTCTCTCCTAGACTACTGCACTGTAGTCTACTGTGGCTTATCTAAGTATCTGTTTTGAAGATTGCAGACTCTCCACAATTCAGCAGCTCATTTGACCATGTTATCCCTTTACTGACCAAACTTCACTAGCTCCCTGTCTACTATCGGCTGATTTTCAAAACACTTTGCCTTGCCCATAAAGCCCTCCATCTTGGCTTACTACTGTAGCTTTCTTACTTAATCATTTCCTATACTCCCAATCATACCCTTAGGTCATTAGATGGAAACCATTTAAATCTACCAATTGGCCCATTATGAGTCTACCCAATCCTCAGCTTTTTTTCTTTGTAGCTCCAAAATCTTGGAACAACTTCTAACCCTCAATTAGATGTGAGGCTTCACTCTCAAAATTTAAGCAGCTTTTGAAAGCATATTTTTTTCCAGCTACCCTTTGGGCTTACTGCTCCATCCACTTGAGAAGTTAAGGCACATCATACCACCCACTTGCAAATCTGAGATCTGCTGTTGCGGAGTCAGGCATCCCAGTTTCCCCACCCCACCTTTGTATTGCCCCCCTTGAATGATTTTCTGTCCTATTGATAGTGGTGTTCTTTTTCTTTTAATTTTTTTTATTCTTTCGTTAAGCGCTTCGTCCAACTTCTGTTGCATTAGAGGTATATCAAGTTTATAATAAACTATAAACTAAAGATGATCTTTCTGGGGATGGGGATGCCAGCACACCAGTGGGATGGCAATAGGGGGCCAAGTCAAACTGACATTTCGGCATATCATTATTATTATTTATTGCATTTGTATCCCACATTTTCCTAACTATTTGCAGGCTCAATGTGGCTTACAGAGTTTTGTTATGACATAGTCATTACAGGATATTAGATACAATTGGTAATGTACAAAGATTAAGTACGGGAAGAGGGAAGAAGGTGTTAGGCAGGATAATATAGAAGGTGGACTTTAATGCCAATCCCCACATCATACTCCTTCCTTCTGCCTTTAAATTAGCTATAAAAGACGATACAAGAAAAAGTCCCATGATCCTTCTATGCATAAAGAGCCCCCCCCCCCCCCCCCAAAGTCAGTCATTCAGTATCCATTATAAATGACAGCATTATTCAACTCATTCTATGTGGGAGTGAAATCTTAATTCTATACAAGATTGGCTTGAACCTCAGCATAAAACCTGCACCTCCAGTTCTGTAACATATATTTCACATTCCCCCAGCAATGGAGCTAAGATCTTTGCCCTTCCAATTCACCAAACAAACAAACAAAAAAAAATGCAAGTTGAGGTGTTCCTGCTCTGCTTCCACTGGCAGATACCTGACAGCATGACACAAAACCCTGGAAAATGACACTCAACAGCAAACTTGCCATAACAGCATTGACTCCCAAGATTGAAACTGCAATAACTCCTATCTGTTAAAAGGCAGCACTATAAATATTATGCTGAGCCTTAAAGCCCAAGTACACCTACTATTGGGGAAATAGAATAAGATGGATTGCTACAGATCCCTACATAGGAATTACACACTAGCACAATCTTTAATCTCAGTCACACATATAGGACATGGACAGACCCTGAGTTGATACAGACTAAGAGACCACAAATTAGAAACAAACAGCCAGGCAAACACTGCAATGTGCACGCTTTCCCCTCAATCTTAAAATCTCTGAACACTGCTATACTGAAAAAAGAAACTAAAAGCATTCCCTGCTGTAATGTGAAAAATACAAAAATGGAAGAAATGCATATTTGCCAAAGCTGAAACATTCCAATCCTTAAACATTCAAAATATTATTTTTCTTTTCTGCCTTTGTTATTTCTAATTGGGTTGGTTCCAGTTTGTCTTTTCTACTCTCCTTGGGTTGATCTACTTTTGATAGGGTCGCCTTTCCATTTCTTCTTTCACTTCCTGCCTTCTTGGATTCCTTCTCTACATTGTCTAACACAGATCTTTCCTTTCATCTTTTTTTTTTTCCATTTATCTCTTTTCTGCTTCTCTACTCAGGTTTTATCCCTCAATTCTCCCCTCCAGTCCTCAGGATTCCACTGTTCTCCGTCTCCTTTTTATTCCCTGCCCCTCCGACCCACCACCCACTTCCAAGTCTCTCATTGTCATCCTCTGTACTCTTGGTACCTCCCAAACCATTATCAACCTTCCTCTGAATATTTCTTTTCCAATCCCAACTTTGTCCTTGTCATGCAATCCTTCCTGGTATCTACCCCCCTTCTTCTTTCTCATACTTTACCCAGATTCCTACAGCCTTCTTTCACTTCCTTCAGCAATTTCTCACCCCTTCCATGGTCCCATAGCCCTTTAAAACTCTTTCAACCTCTCCCTAACCTCTCTAGAGCCTTCATCCCATATCTTACCTCTATCTAGAGCTCTTCCCTTCTCTTTACTTTCCATCTCTAAAGGTTCTTTCCCCTTCACACTTGCTCATTTCATAAACTATTTCCCCCTTTGAAAAGTAGCCTCCCTCCACCTTTACTTTCAACAAATAAAGCACTTCTGGAGAAGAATTGGTTTTGTGAACCACACATTTGTAAGAAAACTGATCTACCTAGCTAGGACTATATAGATCATCGATTAGACTTTTACATTGTTTGTTTCCTAATTGATTGCTAAAATAAAGTGATAGGAAGCAATTTTCTGAATTATAACAAATATAACATTAATTGATTTTGAGGGTGATTTTTTGAAGAGTTTGGCAAGCTTAACGGCATCTTTGTTAGTTACACTGTGGTTCAGCGGTTCTTGCATATACCAGTGTCATTGTTCTGCACTCACATTTTTATGTTTTCAATTTTGAGTGTATGATCCCTAAAGCTGACGGGCAAGTCCCATCAAAACACAGCCTTGTGTCGGGTCAAGTGCATACTTGGTGCTAAATAAACTATGTTGCTGTGAAGATTTCTTGGTCCACCCCTACTCCTTGGCTTTCTGGTTTGGATTTTACATAGGGGTTTTTACCTTTACCTTTGGGTTTTGTTTCTTGAGGGTGATCTTATAACAGGTCACCCGGGGTCCAAGTAGGCAACTTTTTTAGGCTACTCTATAAACACACATGAATATTTACATAGCATATAGAGATCGGAATTGAGACGTCCAGGTCAGGATGTGCTCAGTTCTGATCGAATTTCAGAAAAGGATCTGCCAATGTAGAGCCTTTGATAAAATACTTGCAGGAGTGCATGTATATTTGCTGATACATGCAGTAAGAGCGGCCTTGTAGGCTGAAAAGGGAAACTCATTTGATAACATTTAAACGTCAATTGAAAGATTATTTGATATATTTAGCTTTTTCTGCTTCTTAAGGACACTGATGATTTTGCCATTTGCCTGGGGAGTATGAACTATTTTGGACAGTTGCCATGGTTGCCTCTTTTGATTATGGACTACTTTGGCCAGTTGAGTTGCTGGTTGATATTGTTGTTTGTTATGTATTTATACCAGAATGGCAACTGCTATCAATGATAGAGGAAAAGACTTCAGACTCCCGGTCTCAGCTGTTCACATTCAATATCAAACTAGCTGACCGCTCTGCTCTGCGTGCCTGGCATTTAGTACACGCTGGTGAGAATCCTCATCAGTCATAAAAACCTCTAGTTCATTAACACATTCTTTTGTTATGCAACTATTATTCAAATAGTACTTAGCTGTGGTTTGTGCTAGGGCATATTTAACTAGTCCAAGCCCAACGGCGAGCTCCCGCTTCGCTCGTAGCTTCTTAAGGAGCCGGACAAAATGGCCCTTCTTCGCACCTACAACCATATAACAAAGAATTGTTAAATCAGTTGTCATCCGAAAACAGAGTAAATAGAACAACTCACATTTTACCAAACGAAGGAATACCTTAACAGACCATCAGCTTTCAACTGCATGATTGGGACACTAGTCATCTATTAACTTGTGTACTAAAATTTATGCAAGGTACAGCGAATACAGTTCGTATTATGAAAAAGCACTGGAAGATTTTACAATTGCATCCAGTATTCAAGGAAAAAGAACTTAGAGTAGCATATTCCAGAGGATTAAATCTGAATGAGATGTTACAAGACAAACCACGAGCCCTGAATATAAAGAATCCAGGGCATCAATCCTGTATGAAATGCATATTTTGTCCTTTGATGATAAAGACACGAACGTTTCAAAATCCACTCGATGGACGAGAATATCATCTACAATATGCTACAGACTGTGAATCTAATCATGTAATATATATAGTAATATGCCCATGTCGTAAAATCTATGTGGGCAAGACGACACGATCCTTGAAAAATAGGTTAAGTGATCATAAATATAATTTGAAACATTCACGTGTAGATGCCCCTTTAGTACAACATAGCAAACAGCATGCACACAAATTTGAAGATCTGAAATGTTTGGTATTAGACCATATTCCAATTAATACAAAGAGAACAGTGTTGGATCTATAGATTGAGATCCTTAATACCGGAAGGTCTAAACAATAGAGTAGAGTGGAAAGCGTTTCTTTAAGAACATAGTGAGAGCGCTGCCCTTTAAATCTTTGCCGTACAGAGCGGGAAATAGCAAGTACGGGAAGTACTATAAATACTTCCGGTTCAACAGAAACAATCATGCAGTTGAAAGCTGATGGTCTGTTAAGGTATTCCTTCGTTTGGTAAAATGTGAGTTGTTCTATTTACTCTGTTTTCGGATGACAACTGATTTAACAATTCTTTGTTATATGGTTGTAGGTGCGAAGAAGGGCCATTTTGTCCGGCTCCTTAAGAAGCTACGAGCGAAGCGGGAGCTCGCCGTTGGGCTTGGACTAGTTAAATATGCCCTAGCACAAACCACAGCTAAGTACTATTTGAATAATAGTTGCATAACAAAAGAATGTGTTAATGAACTAGAGGTTTTTATGACTGATGAGGATTCTCGCCAGCGTGTACTAAATGCCAGGCACGCAGAGCAGAGCAGTCAGCTAGTTTGATATTGAATGTGAACAGCTGAGACCGGGAGTCTGAAGTCTTTTCCTCTATCATTGATAGCAGTTGCCATTCTGGTATAAATACTTGTTCCTATTGAGTATATTGTAGTAACACACTGTAAGAACAAGTACCAAAGAGATTGTTTGTTATGTATGTAATTTTTATGTGTGTTTCTTTTGTTTGCGACTCTGGATAACGGCAGGTTACAAATAATAATAAATCTAAATCTAAATTTTACAAAGATACACATGGGAAATATCAACAGAGGAAACACATCAACTTACATGTGTAAGATGGTATTTTGCAACTTACACCTGTGTCAATACATACATGTGTGTCAGCCACTTTGGATACCTATATATATAAAGGCTAGAAATTAACTACAGAGCCTGCAATCTTTATTTGTTGTTTGGAGGGGGAAAATGTTAAAAAATGATCCATTCCAGGTGTCAATTACTCTAGGTACACCACTGAAAGGAAGTATCCTTTTCCATCCCCAATTGTTTAACATCTTCCTTGGACCAACAAAAGATTTCCTCTCTGCCCTTCCCTCACTCCACATTAAAATTAATACCTTGGCTGGCAGGGATGCCCAAGCCCTACCAGCAGAAGAGGTCCTTTGCCCTAGCCCCCTGTGCCATTAGAGCAGCAAGGAAGTCAGCAGCATGCATGCTCAGTTCATGTGCCTTATTGACTGCAACTAGGGTGGACCACTCTCACTGCCACACTCTTGGTATGCCACTGCTTCCCTTAATCTTTACTATAAAGGGCTGACCGAAATGAACACTTTTTAAAACCTATATGTGCCATGGAGCAGCTGTAAATTCCCATGTGAAAATATTAGGTCATACACATACATTCCCTTTATGAAATGGGGAATCCATGAGTAAATATTTGACTTGCCCAGGCCACATGGACACCACGCTGCAATGCAACTCCTTGCAATTTCTATGTATTACGGACATCCACATGTAAATTAACCCTTTCTAAAATCACTATTTGCAAGTGGATGTAGTTTCCACATGTAAATGACAGAATTTTCCACATGAAAATTGCAAATAAGGCTTCTAAAATAACTTCCATAGGTACATATGTGTGTTTCTAAAATAGCCCCATAAAATCTACAACCAACCACGCAAGCTGCTTTACTGATATATCCCGGGGGCATTGGATTGCTATCCTGCAGCCCCATGTTCCTGGGACACATCTTAAAGGGGCTGGGCTTTAAAAGCATGATCTCCTCCTCCTCCCCAAAGCCACACCAAAATACATCCCCACCCCCCTCATGAAGCATGCCATCACAACCCTTCAAAGACCTTGTATCCATAGGCGGTCGGTGGCCCAACTGTTTGGGGAGGCTAAAGGGGGTGGGGTTAGGGGTGGGGCCAGGGGCGGGGCTTACATCCATAATTGTCTGACAACATAGAAAAAAAATAAGTAAAAAATAAGTCACAATTAATACCTTTTATTAAATTTAGATATTAAATATGTATCATATGTCAAAGAATAAGTGGTTGCTCAAAGCATGTACTAACCACAATTGCTCAACTGCAAAACACTATGCACAAATTTGTGCAAAAACACACTCATAACCTTACCAAACCATAACAGTACTAATTCCAAGGACAGGACAAGCTACAACCTTATGCATGGAAAGGCAGCACTGTAATTACACCGGGCTCTAAAACACCAGTGCACAACCTAGTAAAATAAAAAAAAACCAAAAAGGGCTGAAAATACTACACTCTAGCAGAATACTGCACCTTGATCACATGAAAAACACATGACACAACAGATATGAAGGCAAAATACTGAACTGGAAAGTTACCTCAAGAAGTCACCTCAGCATGCAGCAATACTTGAAAAATTGAAACTTACATGCAAAACATCACAGATGCACATTTCCAAAAGCTGACATATTGCAGTTAATAAATTCTGACTTTTTTCTACCTTTGTTGTCTGATCATTTAGTTTTTCTATTCGCTTTGGTCCCAGTGTCTTCTGTTTTATGCAGTGTCTTCTTTCCATTTGATATTTTTTCTCTGCAGTGTCCACCATCCTCCTGTGTCCTTATGCATCCTATCTACCATCTGTAGCCCTGTCCCTATCCTTCAGTATCCCGATACAGCTCTTAAATTCAATAGTTTTCCCTCCATCCATATCCAGCATTTCTCCTCACTTCCCTCCATCCATGTGCATATACTTCCATCCCCTCCATCCATGCCCAGCACCTTCCTTCTTTCTCTCCTACCCTTCCATCCAGTGTCATCCCTCTTTCTCTCTTCATCCTTCCACCCATTACCCTCTCCCAATCCTTCCATCCATTGTCTCCCTCTATCTTCCCTTCCTTCTAGACAGTTCTCTCTCTTGACCCTTTTCCATTCAGCATGTCCTCTCTCACACCATCGTTCCAGTGTCTTTCCTCTTTCCCTCCCTACCAGCATCTTCCCTCATTCTGCCCCCTCCTTCCAGCATTTTTCCTCTTTCTCCCTCCTTTCATCCAGCCAGCATTTCTCAGTTTGACAGCTAGGGTCTCCCCCAGTTTCTCCCCAGCAGCTTCTCTCTCTCTTCTGCCCATGTCCCCTCTTTCTCTCCCCATCTCTCTCTGGCTCTTCCCTGTTCTTTTCCACAGCCCCTCTTTCTCTCCCCATCTCTTTCTGGCTCTCCCCTGCTTTTTTCCATGTCCCTGGCTCTCCCCTGCTCTTTTCCATGTCCCCTCTTTCTCTCCCTATCGCTCTCTGGCTCTCTACTGCTCTTGTCCATGTCCCCTGGCTCTCCCCTGCTCTTCCTCTCTCTCCTCCTACCATTTCCCGCCAGTGACCACGTTCTCTTCTCTCCCTCCGGCTGGGCCGCTTTACAGGAGTGTTGACAGAAGAAGAAAAAGAAGTGCGGGGCCGCAGCAGCCTTCAGACATGCGCTGTCGGCTCTGCCGGTCCTCTGCCCCCAGAACGGGAAATTGACGTCACGGGGCAGAGCCGTCAGCGCATGTCTGAAGGCTGCTGCGGCCCTGCGCTTCTTTTTTTTCTTATGTTATGCTGGCTGATCGTAGTCTTGTTCCTGGCTGCAGGCTGCCGCTGCTCAACAGAAGCGGCGGCAGCAGAAGATTTCGAGTCGGGAGTCATCTCGGGCTGCATTTACAGAAGGAGGTAGGCAGGGCCGCGGGGAAGGTCACAGCTGGGCTGGGGAGGCTTAGCCTCCCCAAGCCTCTTATACGGGGCGCCTATGCCTGTATCACAATCTTTGATCCCCAAAGAGCTCCTCCTTACTCCCAAAGACCCTTGTCCTGCCGTAGGCCCTGCTAGGCCTACCTGTAGAAATCTCTGGTGTTTAGGGCTCTGCGTCAGGAATGATTCTTAGTCTCTGCTGCCCCTGCCAGCATCAGGGCTCAAAATAGCTCTGGCAACCTCTAGCAGTAGTCTCGCGATACTACTACTTAGGCTCAAGCTGCTGTGTAAGGGCAAAAGGCCTCTGTAGGTTTTTTATACCCAGATATTCAGCATCAGTATGTGAGTACCAGCCAGCTCTGAAAATCTGAGTGATATCCAGTCTGCTAACCAGATAGCTAACAAGTTACGTCTGTGTGAGACCCAGTAAAATAACACAGCCGGACAAACGGGTGAAACCAAAAATAAGTATTTATTCAATGGAGTCATCAAGCCTGTTCCTTTCACAGAGCCTGAGATATAGGTTAGAAACCTTCTGCAGTTCAGTACATTCAGTCTTAAGCAAGCCTCTGGCGGTAAGCCAAACACAGTCCGCGGCTGCCAGGGTTGCCTCACCCCAAACACAGCTGAATAGTTTTCGGTTCTCCGCTGAGGTCCAGGTCTGGCTACTTATAAGGTTCAATCTGGCAATAGCAAACGGTTTACCTCAGCCAGGTCGCAATTATGGAACTGCAGCTTCAGTGTCATATGCTGGGGATTCAAATCTTCTCTCCATGGGCCTCCTTAACCTCAGCCTGGCCCTGTCTTTTATGCTCCCCTGGTCTGAGCTCTGCCCCTCCTGGCTCACTTCCTCCTGGGGCAGGATCAGTGCTCTTAAGGTGGCCCCGGCATCAGAGGGACTTTTCCTAAGGGTGAGGGACAGTGTTCTATAAACCCCTTCATAATCTGTCATAACATTCAGATGCACTATCTGGATTGTGCTGCTGAATACCTGAGTACAGAGCAGGCATTTATCCAGATAAATTTTGCTGAATATAAACCCAGTACTTTTTACAAATTTAAAGTTCTGGTCTACTTTTATTTTGAGCTAGCTGAGGGACACATATATTTGTTTTCCTAGAGTAGCATACTAGAGGATAGCAAAGCTGTTATTGTGCCACAAAAAAGAAACAAAGTCTGCAAAATTTATGCCCCAGGCGCCAACCACATGCTTGTGAGAGAAGAAAGCATTCAGCACTTTCACATGCAGTACATCATGTCCCAAGGGACTTCGTTTTCTTACCCCCAAGGTCAGACTACTTTGCAACTTAATTCAAAAATCAATAAACACCCCTCACTCAACCACATCTACAGCAAGCGGGACAAACTGTATATTGCAGTTGACAAACTGCACAATAGATCACTGTTTCTCAGCCCTCTCCTGGAGGCACACCTAGCCAGTCGGATTTTTAGGATTACCGCAGTGAACATGCAGGAGACAGATTTGCTGTCCTAACTTTATCTGGTTAGAACAGACTGAATATTGCCCCTAACCAGATAACTGACAGCAGGGCCACCAAGGAGGGTGGGGGGGGGGGGCAAAATTCCCTAGACCGGTCCTCCAAGGGGGGGCCCGGCACAGGGTCTCTTTCTCTCTCTCCTGCTCCTGACGGGACCAAGTGATCACGTCCTGACAGGAGCAGGAGAGAGAAAACTCCAGCACAGGGCCCCCCTTGGAGGCTGGGGAGGACCCGAAGCAGACACTGCAGGTCTTCCTCCAGCGCTGCTCTTCTGCCTATTGCTTGCTGAGTGGCTGCTTTTCCTCTCAGGAGTGCATGTTCAGTTTTGAAACCGAGCATGCCCTGAGAGAAAAGGTATTTGAATTGGCTGTGATCCAGGGGTAGAGGCGGCGACGATTGTGGTGGGGGGCGGCAGCGGACGATTGTGAGGGGGGGCGGCAGTGGCGTCGTTCGTGGGGGGGGGGGGCGGCAGCCCTGCCCTGGGCCCAGTTCAGTCTCTCAGCGGCCCTGACTGACAGCACTGCTCTGATCACCCCAGCACTATTTGGATAGTGTTATAAAGGTGTGCAATAATTTTCAGTGGCATTATCCTGTTAATGGAGCTGAAAATCTAGTGTTGGCATCTGCTCATTGAATAAGTAGTTTTGAATATTGGCTGGTAAGATAGCATAGAGACTCAACCGCTTCTGAACCCTTAGGGGTCCTTTTACTAAGCTGCTGTAAGCCCTAGTGGGCGCTTACCACAGCTTAAAATGGCTTACTGCAGGACGCGTTCAGGTGTCCTGAGATAATTTTGGGATCTGCATGCATAAACCATGCCCTAAACATATTTTATTGTTTTAGCGCAGAAGGGGTATGTCTGAGGCAGAAAATAGACCTTTCTGCAGTACTCCGCATAACTATCGTACAGCATGCTAACTGAAACCGCCTACAAAATAAATGTCGGTAAGTGCTCATGCACTAATATTTTATAATGGCCGTGTGCTAATGGCAAAATTAGCGCATGGTCATTAATGCAAAAAAATAGAAAATTGGTCATTTTCCGGCAGCAGTAAAAATGGCCTTAGTGCATGGGAAAGACCCACATAAGATCACGCTAAGGTCACTTTTTACTGCAGCTTAGTAAAAACATCCCTTAGTGAGATGTCTTGGTCAGTATGGAAGGCATTAGTGAGGCAACCTCTGGAATGTCAAACTGCAGCTGCTTGATAGTATCTAGTGTGTCTATGCAAAGATTTAAGTTTGTTCTGCTCCTTATATATCTTCCTAAACACATAATTAGTCCACCTGAGGGTAAAATGCTGACTCACACTCATCAAAGTTATAAACGTGGTAAGTTGAGACAAAACCTTTTGCCTTTCATTCATCTGTATTGTGCACCAGGCATTCTCTTGCAAACCTGAAAAAAAATGTTAAAAGTTAATTAGTTAGTGAATTGGAACGCATCTGGAAACAGAAAAATGTAATGTGACAAGGGCGTTGTAAATAAGTAGTTTTAGATTATTAACTTCTCTGAAGAGGCCACGTTGGGATTTTTGCTTTAATTGTATTAGTTTCAGCTGCTCACAATTACACAATTGTTCTGCTTAGCTGGTACACTTCAAGGTCAATCTTTGTGATGTGAAGAACCTGTTCAGCTGCAAGTTGATACTTTGCCTCTTTACTTGAACCTGGTAGGCAAAACGAACATGGTTTAGGAAATTAGAAAAGATCATTTAGTACTTACATATGGTTTTCTTAATCTTTTATATAATACTAGTAAAAGAGGCCCGTTTCAGAGCAAATGAAACGGGCGCTAGCAAGGTTTTCGTCGCCAACACCCCCCTCCCTGGCCAACCCCTTCGTTGTTCTGCCATTGCTCCGCCCCAACGTCATGACGTTTGACGCGAGGGTGGGGCCTGGAGCGATTTCCCACACCCACCCCCCGCCTCCCTGCCTCCCTCCCTGCCAACCCCTTCGTTGTTCTGCCATTGCTCCGCCCTCGAGGGCGGGGCCCGGAGCGATTTTGGTGGCTTCACCACCACGAACCTTCGAACCTTTTTGAAGGAAGTCAGGACTTGGCTTCAGTGACATCAGTGTCCTCAGAACGTTGAGGGTGAGTTTTATTATAGTAGATTTGAAAATGATTTCTTCCCAAACATGAATGACTCACCTTAGCTCGGGTGAATAAGTATATTTTCCCCTTATAAAATATGCTGTACTTTTTTATATTTTAAGGACAGGTTTGTTTTACTAACTTTAGCAAGTTGGATCTTGATGTGTACATATGTTATGCAACCCAAAACAGTACATTAAGGGATCCTTTTACTAAGCAGCGATACCTGTACCGCTGCTTTGCCGCGCATTGTTTCGGCACATCATTTTGGTGGGGGCGGCATGGGAGCCAGTGGTAGTGCCGCCCCCACCGTGCACCATTTCCTGCACAGCAGGGTGGGTTTTGCGCTGAGGGCTCTTACCACCAGGTTAGCATGGGAGCCCTTTCCGCCTCCTGAATAGGTGGTGGTATGGGCTGCCCCCAGAAATGGCCGCATGGCAAGTGTGCACTTAACGCACAACCATTTCCTTTTTTTGTCTTTTACCTGCTGCAGTAAAAGGTGCCTCAGCATGCGGCAAATCCATGCGCCAACGCTATCGCAGAGCCCCTTTCACTGCAGCTTGGTAAAAGGGGCCCTAAAGTTGCATGATGGCATGAGAGAGTCCCGAGTAGATCCATGTAACTTCATGCCATTACTTTCCAACTACCCTAACAGCAGCTACAAAGCATATGTTAACATTGTAAATAGTATACCATGCCATACTTTGTATTGTTTTTGAATATTTTTACTGCTGTAATTGTCTATTGCTCATGTTCGATCTATTCTTACTATACACCGCCTTGAGTGAATTCCTTCAAAAAGGCGGTAGATAAATCCTAATAAATAAATAAATAAAATGTAGGATTTGTATTACTTGCCTAGAGTCCTGCATAGTAAGAAAAGAAACATGGAAAGAGGACATCTGCTACCTGCCATTCTTGTTTCCTGATTCTCCAGTATGCACTGTTTTCTCTTTCTCTTTCTCTTTCTCTCTCTCTCTCTCTCTCTCTCTCTCTCTCTTCTAAGCTCTTGATTACATCTCAGAAGTTACATCAAATAAAGAGCAAGATTTTCCCATCTAATCAGAGATCATGTGAATCCAAAGCACACTGCCAGACACTAATGCATATAGGAAAAAAAAAGTGTCAGTCATCCCACGAGTTTGTGAAATTGTATGAAATAAATAAACCAGAAAGAGTGAAGATTAGATAGAATTTTATCATGGCCAGTTATAGTTGTAAGAACAGAATTCTGTAAAGCTGATGTAGGGAGAGAGCAGCATGGACCTCTACTAGGAGGCATATTTTCAAAGCACTTTGGGAGGCTAAGTTCCATAGGTTTCTATGGAACTTTGGGAGGCTAAGTGCTTTGAAAATGAGCTTGCTAGTGAGTCAGCACTTTGAGGTTATCATTTGTTAGTAATAATCAAACATATAAACGGCAAGTGACCGACTCACCTGCAAATGCGCAGTAGAGACTTCCCTCTCTGTCCCGTCCTCGCGTCAAGACGTGATCACGTCAGAGGGCGGAACAGAGAGGGAAACGGAGTCGGAGTCACTGTCAGACGCTGCCGCCTGGAAACAAACATCGCGCGCACCAACCTCCACCCTCCCCCCATCCCCACCGTCGCGATCTGCTGCTGCCTGCAGCGCTTTCATACGGAGGTGAGAGGCGCTGTCAGATCAGTGCAGGGGGCCCGGAACGGAGGGGGGAGGGAGCAGCGGCGAGCAAGGTAGCTGGAAATCTCACCGTTTTTACGGGCTTAACGGCTAGTAATTAAAATAAAACAAACAGGAAAATAAGGTGATCCCTTTTTATTGGACTAATTTAATACATTTTTTGCAAGCTTTGAGGTCAGAACTTTCTTCCTCAAGTCAGGTATGAGCAAAGACGATAATACCAAAGATAGTGGTTGGGGAGGGAGATGAGGGTGCAACTTTCGCAGGAGCTATTCAGTATCATCTGAAAAATAATTCCATTCCCTACAAGAAGGACTAACAACTAGAAACAGAACAGGAGGAAAACTCCTGCAGAAAATATGCATTAGAAATGTACGATTCAGATTGAAATAGCACAGTCCTGAACATTTTTGGATGAAAGTCACTTGGCACATATTGAGCTAGAACTAAGCCAAGAATGCAAAGCAGACAGTCCCAAGCAAAGCAAAAAGCACAGAGCCCCTTTCTATATCTCTATAATCAAGAAGCTGAATATGGAGTATTGTAACAGGAAGGCAATGAAGTTAGATGCCGGAGTGGTGATCATGGCTAGTAATGTGAGTATGTTATTGGTGATGGTAACATATTTGTTACCAGCCATGGTAAGTAGCTCCCCCAACTCAAGAATTTAAAAAAGGGCATGTAGCCTTGAGTGTCTTCCTTGTAGCACCTTGGTCTTCACTCTCAGTCCTTGACAGCCGCCAATGGGTCAGGGTTTCAGGATACCCCTAATACTACTACTACTACTACTACTACTTAGCATTTCTATAGCGCTGCCAGGGTTACGCAGCGCTGTACAAGTTTAAACATGGGGAAGGACAGTCCCTGCTCAAGAGAGCTTACAATCTAAAGGTAAAAACTATGTAGTCAGTGTAGGTATCAGGAATGGGAAGGTGGTTAGGCACCAAAAGCAAGGGAGAAGAGATGGGCCTTGAGTAAGGACTTGAAAATGGGCAGGGAGGGCGCATGGCGTATGGGCTCAGGAAGTCTGTTCCAGGCATAAGGTGATGCGAGGCAGAAGGGGCGGAGTCTGGAGTTAGCGGTGGTGGAGAAGGGTACAGAAAGGAGTGATTTGTCCTGAGAGCGGAGGTTACGGGTAGGAACATATGGGGAGAGGAGGGTAGAGAGGTAATGGGGGGCTGCAGATTGAGTGCACTTGAAGGTCAATAGGAGAAGCTTGAACTGTATATGGTAGCGGATCGGGAGCCAGTGAAGCGACTTGAGGAGAGGGGTGATATGAGAGTATCGGTTCACGCAGTAGATAAGATGTGCGGTGGAATTTTGGACAGATTGAAGGGGGGATAGGTGGCTAAGCTGGAGGCCAGCAAGGAGAAGGTTGCAATAGTCAAGACGAGAGGTAACGAGCGAGTGGACGAGGGTTCGGGTGGTCTGTTCAGAGAGGAATGGGCGAATTTTGCTAATATTATAGAGGAAGAAGCGACAGGTTTTAGCTGTCTGCTGGATATGGGCAGAGAAGGAGAGGGAGGAGTCAAAAATGACTCCGAGATTGTGGGCTGAAGAGACGGGGAGGATGAGGGCGTTGTCAACAGAGACAGAAAGTGAGGGAAGAGGAGAAGAGGGTTTGAGTGGAAAGACAAGGAGCTCAGTCTTTGCCATGTTCAGTTTCAGATGCCGGTTGGACATCCAGGCAGCGATGTCTGAAAGGCAGGCCGAAACTTTGACCTGGGTTTCAACTGTGATGTCGGGAGTGGAGAGGTAAAGCTGGGTATCATCAGCATAGAGATGGTACTGGAAACCATGTGATGAGATCAACGAGCCCAGGGAAGAGGTGTATATCGAGAAAAGAAGCGGTCCAAGGACAGATCCTTGAGGGACCCCAACAGAGAGCGGGACAGGGGTGGAAGAAGAGCCATTAGAAAATACTCTGAAGGTGCATTGGGAAAGATACGAGGAGAACCAGGAGAGGACGGAGCCCTGGAACCAAAATGAGGACAGTGTGTCAAGAAGTAAATTATGATTGACGGTGTCAAAGGCGGCAGATAGGTCGAGGAGGATGAGGATGGAATAGTGACCTTTGGATTTGGCAAGGAACAGGTCATTGCAGACTTTAGAGAGTGCTGTTTCTGTTGAGTGTAGTGGGCGAAAGCCGGATTGAAGCGGGTCGAGGACGGCCTGAGAGGAGAGGAAGTCAAGGCAGCGGCTGTGGACAGCACGTTCAAGTAATTTGGAGAGGAAGGGTAGAAGAGAGATGGGGCGGTAGTTGGAGGGACAGGTGGGGTCAAGTGATGGTTTTTTGAGAAGTGGTGTGACTACAGCGTGCTTGAAGGTGTCAGGGACAGTGGCAGTGGAGAGAGAGAGGTTGAGGATGTGACAGATTGAGGGGTTAACTGTAGGAGAGATGTTGGTAAGCAGATTGGTGGGAATGGGATCAGAGGAACAAGTGGTGCACTTAGAGGAAGAAAGAAGGCGAGCAGTTTCCTCTTCAGTGATCTCAGGGAAGGAGGAGAAGGAGGCCAGGTTAGGTTGGTTGAGGGAGTGGGTTAAGAAGTCACAGGGAGGAGAAGGCTTGGAAGTGAATTCAAGGTTTATCTTCTGCACTTTATCGCGGAAGTAGTCAGCTAGTGTTTGAGGAGAGAGAGAGGGGTGGGTAGGAGCGGAGGGTACTTTAAGTAGGGAGTTGAGGGTGGCGAAGAGGTGACGAGGGTTGGAGCCAAGAGAATTGGTTAATTGAGAATAATATTCCTGTTTGGCAAGGAATAGGGAGGACTGGAAGGAGGATTGCATGAATTTGAAATGGGTGAAGTCTGACAGGGTGCGAGATTTCCTCCAGAGTCGTTCAGCAGAGCGGGTGCAGGAGCGAAGGTAACGGATGCAAGGGGTTAACCAGGGCTGAGGATTAATGCGCTTAGTGGGGCGAGAGACAGATGGTGCTAGGGTATCCATAGCAGTGGAGAGAATTTCATTGTAGGTAGAGACAGCCGTGTCGACAGATTCGGAAGACGAGATGGAAGGGAAGAGAGTGGAGATGTGAGAGGATAGGGTAGGGGGGTCGACAGCTTGGAGATTCCTGAAGGCAGTGGTTATAGTTGGGCGAGGTTGAGGGGGAGGGTGATGAAGAGTGAGGGTGATTAGGTGATGATCTGAAATAGGAAGGACTGAGGTGCAGAAATTGGAAGGTGAGCAGGAAGAGAAGAGAACGAGGTCGAGACAATGGCCATCACGGTGAGTAGGGGTGGTAGAGCATAGTCGGAGGTTAAAGGAGGATATCAGAGTGAGGAATTTAGAAGCGTAGGAGTTGGATGGGTTGTCAACGTGAATGTTAAAATCACCAAGAATGAGGGATGGAGATGCGGGATCAAGAAAGACGGTGAGCCAGGCGTCGAAGTCAGTAAGGAATGAAGAGAGGGGCTTATCAGGGGGGCGGTAGATGACTGCAACTCTGAGTGGTAATGGGTAGAATAGCCGGATGGAGTGAGCTTCATAGGACGAGAAGCAGTGAGACTGCGGTAGGAGGAGGGGTTGGAAACTACAGGAGGGCGAGAGAAGTAGCCCGACGCCTCCACCGTGGCCATCTGGGCGGGGAGTGTGGGAGAAGAGATAACCTCCATGACAAAGGGCCGCGACTGAGGCAGAGTCGTCAGGGGAGAACCAGGTTTCAGTTAGGGCGAGCAGTTGGAGAGAACGAGCGATGAAGAGATCGTGGGTGAAGGGCAGTTTGTTGCAGATCGAGTGGGCATTCCACAAGGCGCATGAGAAAGGGAGGGAAGAGGGGGGGAGGAGGGGAATAGAGACGAGGTTGGAGATATCACGGAATCGTTTGCATGGATAGGAGGAGGATAGGTGAGGGGGGCCTGGATTAGGATTAATGTCTCCCGCGGATAGCAGGAGGAGGAGCAAGAGAGTGCGGAGGAGGGGGGGGAGGTCGGGCGACGAAGGCGACGAAGACGGGGTGCACTTAGGAGGAATGGTGAAGGGTTAATGGTAGGAAGGAGGTATTGGAGATTAAGGGCTAGGAAGGAGGAGGGGGACAAGAGAGATGGTGAGGTGGTGAGGGATGGGGGTAAATAGGGTATTGCCGTAGCGGGCAGGACGGGAGGGAACACAGGTGGGCAATGAGTTCCAGCGGTGGACGGCGGTAAGGGGAGGGGAAAAAGATTAGGAAGGGACAGGGCAAGGAAGAGGATGTGGACAGGGGCCATAGGTAGTGATTGCGGTGTGACAGGTGTAAGTGTAGTGACTGAGGTGAGAAGCAGATAGATAGAGCGAAGAGCCGGAGGCTGGGAATTGGAGGGATTGATGGACTGGAGAGTGGGTAAGTCAGTAGCTGGCAAGTTAGCAGGCAGGCAAGTGAGGCAGTGGCTGCCAAGCTTGCAGGCAGGGTGGAGCAAGCTGGTGCGGATGGACAGGAACGAGCAGGGAGAGGCAGGGGGGCAGGTAAGTCAATGGCTGTCAAGTTAGCAGGTTGGCAGGTAAATAAATGGTGACAAGCTAGCAGGCAGGTTGGGGGCATGATGGGGCTGATGGACAGGAACGAGCAGGGAGATGCTGGAGAGCAGGTAAGTCAAGGGCTGACAAGTTAGCAGGCAGGCAAGCAAGTCAATGGTTGACAAGCTAGCAGGCGGGCTGGAGCATACTGATGCAGAAGGACAGGAACCAGCAGGGAGAAACTGGAGAGCAGGTAAGTCAATGGCTGATGAATTAGCAAGCTAGTAAGCTAGTAGGCAAGCAAGTAAGTCAATGGCTGACAATTAGCAGGTGGGCTGGAACAAGCTGGTGCAGATGAACAGGAACGAGCAGGGAGAAGCTGGAGCAAGCAGGCTGGAGCAGATGGACTGAAACAAGCAGGGAGAAGCTGGTTCAGGTGGATTGGAACACGCTGGAGCAGATGTACTGGAGCAGGCAGGCTGGAGCAGGTACTGGAGTAAGCAGGGAGAAGCTGGTTGAGGCAGACTGGAGCAGGTGTACTGGAACAAGCAGGGAGGAGCTGGATCAGGCGGACTGGAACACGCTGGAGCAGATGTACTGGAGTAGGTAGGCTGGAGCAGGTGTACTGGAGCAAGTAGGCTGGAGCAGATGGGCTGGAACAAGCAGGGAGAAGCTGGTTCAGGCGGACTGGAACACGCTGGAGCAGATGTACTGGAGTAGGTAGGCTGGAGCAGGTGTACCGGAGCAAGTAGGCTGGAGCAGATGGGCTCGAACAAGCAGGGAGAAGCTGGAACAGTCGGACTGGTGATGGTAATGAATATGTATGAGAGAAATTAGCATGCCTGCTATCTCCATTTTATGCATATCTTTCTCATGCATATTCATCGAAGATATTCTTAAAACCCTGACCCATAGGAGACCCTCCAGGACACGAAGGGAAGACCATTACCTTAGCACCTACTTACCTCAGCAGAAAAATTGCCTTCTTTGGAAGTACTGCCCTGCTGCCACAGGCATTCCCTCCCTCATAGATATCCTGACCAAAGAGGAATCTGGGGTCAACTTTTATCATTTTTTTAAACTTTCAATATTTATTACCCATAGCACATTGCCTTAAAACTGACTCCCAACACATTTTACAATTTAATGCTTCAGAAACTGTCATAAATGCACCCACCTATGGGACTGAGGTCTGAGCAGCACATTTCTGGTACTCAGCCTACATGAAAACTTCCAAGGGAGAGAAGGGTAACAAGAGAATCAAATTATCCTAACTCATGTTCATCATTGTGGGTGATGCCAACTTTCATTTAACAAT
This sequence comes from Microcaecilia unicolor, assembly GCF_901765095.1. NCBI lineage: Eukaryota > Metazoa > Chordata > Amphibia > Gymnophiona > Siphonopidae > Microcaecilia > Microcaecilia unicolor. The sequence goes on along the minus strand of NW_021963552.1, from coordinate 16,277 downwards.
TAAACTGCATATGCTATAAAGCAACAATTATTTGAAAACAACCATTGTACATTGTGAATATTTAAAGTATTGAAAAACTCCGTCCTTGTTCCACCCTGGCACTATCTGGATAGCATCAGGGCAGTCTGTCATGATTTTTAGTGACAGTATCCTGATTATTTCTTTCTCACATGTATTTTCCCTGTTCCCCAGCCCTTACTCTTGTAACATAGCAACATAGTAGATGACGGCAGAAAAAGACCTGCACGGTCCATCCAGTCTGCCCAACAAGATAAACTCATATGTGCTACTTTTTGTGTATACCTTACCTTGATTTGTACCTGTCCTTTTCAGGGCACAGACCGTATAAGTCTGCCCAGCACTATCCCTGTCTCCCAACCACCAGTCCCGCCTCCCACCACTGGCTCTGGCACAGACCGTATAAGTCTGCCCAGCACCATCCCCGCCTCCCGCCACCGGCTTTGCCACCCAATCTCGGCTAAGCTCCTTAGGATCCATTCCTTCTGAACAGGATTCCTTTATGTTTATCCCACGCATGTTTGAATTCCGTTACCGTTTTCATTTCCACCACCTCCCGCGGGAGGGCATTCCAAGCATCCACTACTCTCTCTGTGAAAAAATACTTCCTGACATTTTTCTTGAGTCTGCCCCCCTTCAATCTCATTTCATGTCCTCTTGTTCTACCACCTTCGCATCTCCAGAAAAGGTTCGTTTGCGGATTAATACCTTTCAAATATTTGAACGTCTGTATCATATCACCCCTGTTTCTCCTTTCCTCCAGAGTATACATGTTCAGGTCAGCAAGTCTCTCCTCATACGTCTTGTAACGCAAATCCCATACCATTCTCGTAGCTTTTCTTTGCACTGCTTCAATTCTTTTTACATTCTTAGCAAGATACGGCCTCCAAAACTGAACACAATACTCCAGGTGGGGCCTCACCAACGATTTATACAGGGGCATCAACACCCCCTTTCTTCTGCTGGTCACACCTCTCTCTAGACAGCCTAACAACCTTCTAGCTATGGCCACTGCCTTGTCACACTGTTTCGTCGCCTTCAAATCCTCAGATACTATCACCCCAAGTGCCTAGTCATTCTCTCTACCCTTCTCCATGATAATGCCACTGAAAATCAGTGGATGGCCCTAGTCAGCAGTACTTATCTAGATATCAAATGCTGCTAGCCAGATCAGTGTATCAAATTAGTGGGCCCGCACTATTTATTTCCTTTCCAATGTGTGTGGTTTGTATCGCCCTACCTTCTTATCAGCCCCTCCCCCCATTTTGATATGTCACTTACCCCACTTATACGACTTCATTGTATCATTGTGATCCATAGCAGGGGGATGTTTTTCTACTTGTGCTAACTTTTGCCATTTTGAATATTTGCACTGGTGGGACAGGAGTCACTGGGTATTACTCTTGTCTTGTAGACCCTACCATTTCAGATTTTGGATAATGGCATACTCATGGAGAAATATACAAAAAGGGATCCTGGAGGGAGGCAATTGCCTGGCAGAGAGGTTTTTTTTAGAGCTGTACCAAATAGCATATTTTACTATTCAGCCAAATACGAATAATGAAAAATATTATTTGGGCGAATACAAATACTGAATACGAATAATGGGCATTGAGCTTTAATATAGCAAATAATAAAAGAAGCAATGTGAAATCAGAGATTGTGTTTATTTCAGTAGGATTTGGCACAGTAGAGCCTCAGATTATTCATATTTGAATTTAAATCACTATTCGGCTGAATACAAATAATGTATTTAGGGCCAAATTTAATTGAACATGAATATTTGGTACAGTCCTAGGGCCAGATGCAGTAAACTTTATGAGGCAATAACGAGCCAGTAACGAGCAAGTAGTAAACCCTGGCATGCACTAAATACTTTTTTCCGACGACGGTAGCAGGTAACACAAACGGAATGCAGATGAGCAAATTGTGTAGAAACCCTATTGAAATGAGATGCACTAAGCTTTTCCACTTGCCCTAACGCTGGAAAATGCCGGGAAAGCAGACGAGGGTGGGCCAGGAGCAAAGGAAGGAAGTCCAAAGAGGCGATCAGCTGTTGTTGCCGGTGCAGCGCCTTCACACGGAGGTGAGAGGCGCTGCGAGGGCCCGGTGGCAGACGGAGGGGGGCGGGTGGAGGGGGGAGCGGCAGTGGCGACGACCTCAGGGGGGGCGGTGGGGGCGGGGCCACTGGGGGGTGGAAGATGGCGGGGAAGCTGTCATTTCAAGGAAGGGAGGGAGGGGGACCGGGGCTGTGTAAAAGTTCTGATTTCAATGCAGGGGGGAGCGGGGAGTGGCGGTGACCTCGGGCGGGGGGGCAAGGCTGTCAATAAAGGATGTCCATAAAGGACGTGTTTGGTTTTTGTTTTTTTTTTTACGTCTTTGGCGTGCGCAGAGCAGCCAGCATAACGCTTGGCTGCTCTGCGCATGCTCTACCGGCCAATTATCTGACGGTTTTATGAAGGGTTAGAGAATGCAAGTGAGCTGCAACGAGCAGCTCATTTGCATTCCCTTTCCTTCATGCATAGCCGTTCCCTACCGATTTGCTAAGGAATTTGGTAGGGAAAGGCTCTAATGATGACTTTAGTGTATCCCCCCCTAGTTTTTTTGGCTTTTGGATGGAGTGGTGGAGCTGTGTGAGCAGGTATAGGTTAAGAGGGTTGTCTGCTAAGGGTATCTCTTTGGAAGTGGAATTTTTCTGATGTGGGGAGGTGTCTGCTGAGAGAAGAGGGTCTGAAAAGGGAAGTACACAGTTATGTGTTACTGCAACGGGTAAGATGCTTATTCAACTGCCATTGGTAATGTACATGCATGACTGGCTTTAGTGAACACAAAGTGGTATTTACTAGGGCTTAATGCCCTTTAGTAAATACTGCTTTCATGACAGACATTAATAGCCATTTTCATACATGACATACAATTGCTTTGTTGACCGTTATGTCTTGTATATAAAGCCACCAATAGATTCTTTTGCATTGACTTGAAGAGAACATAGCTCATTGAAAGCATCTACTTAGTTGACCTTTATATTAACCTATCATAGCAACTGCACTACTTTATTATAAGGGATAGGAAAGTGGAGAGAGGAGAGTGGAGGAGTGGCCTAGTGGTTAGGGTGGTGGACTTTGGTCCTGAGGAACTGAGTTCAATTCCCAGCACAGGCAGCTCCTTGTGACTCTGGGCAAGTCACTTAACCTTCCATTGCCTACCACATTTGAGTGGGAAAGTGTGGGGTACAAATGTAACAAAAAAAATAGTATGGCTGCAACTAGTTATTTGTTACTTTAGTATCCCACCTATTTGCAGGCTCAATGTGGCTTACATAGTACCGGAGATGCGATTGCAGTTCTCTGAAGGGGTAAAAGAATATATGATGCCAGACTTCTAGCAGAGAGAAAAAAAAAGTGTTAGGGGTGAAACCTTCCCAAACCAGGACAACTTGTATCTGTAGAAGAAAAAATATATGAATTATGTAGAGACCCTTAAGGTTCTGCTTTGCTTAGATGGCAAAGACCTCTACTGACTCTACTACAGTGGTGTACTGTGACCTTTTAGTACCACTTACATAATCTAGATCACAAGAATTTGAACTGGTATGAATACTCCAGCCCAAGGGTAGTTCCCTGTCTTTGGCTGACGTAGCCATCATACTACAAGGGAAGAATAAGGGCAGTGTGTTTTTTTCTACCAAAAAAGGTCCTGGTACTCAAATGCCAAACCACCCTTCAGTGATAGGGTGATCACTGAGGGACCCACCCCACAATAGCCAGGCCCCTTGTAACCAGTCACAGAATCTATGACAAGGCAGAATTGGTGTGTAAAACCTCAGCTCTTTCATTATAACTTTGGGACTATGGGTCAATTTTAGCAGACAATGGAAAAGGTGCCCATACTCAGTACCCCCAAGTACCCCCTCAAATAAAGCCCTGAGTAAGGGTCCTAGGTTATCTCCACCTCTGAACCAGCACAGAAGGTAGTGATAGGGACAGCCAAGATCACTTCAATATAAACCTACTTAGAAGAACTTAAGAAGCTGCTTGACAAAATAGAGCCTCTGAATATCAAGAATGAAAGTGTGCCACTGCTCTGGAAAGAGAACACAGCAAAGGACCTCTGATGCTGACACAAGGAGGGCCAGGTTCTACTGGAGTGCAGTAGCTGTGATCACCTCTCAGGCCAGACTGCAGCTTCTTAAGGTGTTCGTGAGGAAGAGAAAGAAACACGGGTTCAAAAATGTGATAGCATGAGCTAGCACTGGAGCCCTGAGCCTTTAAATACACAACCCACCTATGGTTTAAAGACTGCCACAATCTCTATTCATGTAGCTCAGGTTCAAAACACATAATAGCCTGCAAGGGAACACAGGGCTATCAGCTCAAGTCCAAACATAAAGCAACTCAGGGTTAAATAGCAAAAAGAGGATTGTCTCCCTAGCAGGAAAAATAGATGAGATCAAAAGGTCATTGAACAGACTTTGGCAACTAGCCTTCCCGTCTCGGAAAAAGGTTCATTTGCAGATTAATACCTTTCAAATATTTGAATGTCAAATATGTAAACTGAGTTTATCTTGTTGAGCAGACTGGATGGACCGTTCAGGTCTTTATCTACCGTCATTTACTATGTTAATTGTAGCCCCTGCAGGATATAAAGCTGCAAACCAGTCCTTAGCAGTCCCAGATAGTAGATGTTAGTTGGGCTAGATAATAATGTCCTTTTGTGTGGAAAATTCTCTTCTCTTCTGTAAACCACCATGAATCCTATCCAGAAAAATAAGCAGTATGTAAAACAGAGATAGAATAGAATAGGGTCCATCCTGGAGGCTCCTTCTCTCTGGATCTTTCTGAGTTTTCCTAACCAGGGTTGCCAGGTAGAAAATTTTTTTCCCACCCAAACCAGCCTAAATCCAGCCCAAAACCCGCCCAAACTCAAACCCCGCCCCTGACACCCCCACCCCGTGTCATCAACCCTGCCCCCACCATCATCAACCCCACCCCTGCCGTCATCAACCCCGCCCTGCCGTCATCGGCCCCGCCTCCCCGCCATCGGCCCGCCTCCCCATCATCGGCCCCGCCCAAAACATCACTAACCCCGCCCAAAACGTCACTAACCCCGCCCCCCACGGCCGAAAAAAACGCCCAAAAAACCGCCCAAAAGACAAAAAAGAAGCCAAAAAAACCGCAACCCGCTGCGGACAAAAATTTCTCGCGGTGGGTCGCAGAAAACCACCCAATTGGGCGGTAAAACCGCCCACCTGGCAACACTGTTCCTAACCTCAGGCTTTTATACTTTCTGGTTCTGACCCATCCTACTGGCCAGGTTTCCCTGCTCTGGCCTTGTTAAGGTGGTCTAGTAGATGAACATGTTTAAGGAGGACAGGGGTTCTCTTACAGTAACAAAAGCAGAGTAATCCACAAAAAGAGCAATATAGAACTCAAATACAGTGTGAAATATAATATGAAAAAAAAGGAAGGAAAAGCCTCAAAATAGCTCAAAACCAAAATCAAGGTTTGAAGAGCTGTAATGATCTGTGCAGATCTCTATATGGATCAATATAGATCTCAACTTCATCACAGGCAAAAACCTTTCCAAAACAAAAGTAACTTCATTTAGAAAACAAAATACAGTCTGTGTATGTAAAGTGCTCAAAAAAGTAGAAAAACCACTTAACTCATGGCATCAATAAAACACAGGAACAGCATCCCGATGGATGTTTTGAAATGCAAACTTGCCCCCAGGCCAACGATGGCCAGCGTTTCATAAGGCAAAAGGTATTCTGAAAGTAAACACAAAAATCATTAGAGATGTTTCATATTGCATAAAACAAGGAAGATCCACTCATGAAGACATACTTAAACAACTGCGTTCAGAGGATCATCACAAACTGCACATCCACGGAAACCTATGAAAGTTAATGTAATTGGTGGCGGTAAGGGCTCCCCTCCCGAAATGGCCACGCAGCAAGTGCTTTACTTGCTGCACAGCCATTTCCTGCAGGAAAGCAATACTTCCCTTTTACCTGCTGCGGTAAAAGGGGGCCTCGGCACACCTGAAAAACACACGCCGACGCCAGCACCTTGATGTTTGGACTTCCCCTTAGATTAATATAGAAATTACAGGTAATCTCAAGTGCCATTTTTATGGCCAATTACTCCTGGACTCCGATCATGTAATTTTTCTCGGTTGGTGAGAACTTCTGAGAGAAATAGGTGCAAGGTAACAACTTGCCTTTGGCATCAGCCTGAGATAGGATGGTGCCTGCTTCTATGGCAGAGGCATCTACTTCTACAAAGAAGCGCCTGTCCAGATCTAGGTGTCAGAGGATTGCAGCGGTCGGGAAGGCCTGCTTTAAATGGTCAAATGCTACAACAGCCTCAGCTGGCCAATATTGAGAGTTAGCCTCTTTCTGGGTTAAAGCTGTCAGGAGTGCTGCAATGGAGGAGTAATTCTGAATAAACTGCTGATAGTGGTTTGCAAATCCCAAAAATCTCTGATGCACCCGGGTGCCCATGGGGTGTGGCCAGGATGTCAGGAGTCAGGACTCACAGAAATAGATCAGCGAATGCGCCGGAGACCGGCGCTGAAGAAGACTTTGCCTTGCGGGGGTTGGGACTTCTGCCAGCAAAGGTACCTGGTGGCAGCAGCGATGGGGGAGGGTCGGCGGCAGGAGGGGTGATCAAAAGTGACGGGAGAGGGGCAGCGGCGGCGGGGGGGGGGGGTCAAAAGTGGTGGGGGGGTCAGCGGCAGGCTAAACTGTGCCCCCCCTACCTTGGACTCTGGACCCCCTCCCACCGAGGTCTGGCTACGCCCCTGGGTCATATGATCTTTATTCACCTTCACTTTTCCTTGTTTTTATATGTCTGTTTGTACCCTGTTATAATGATACAAAGGTATCTATAAGTCTTTATAAAATACTAGAGGCAAAGTGACACAAATTTGACCTAGACTGAACCCACAGACATTTACAGCTGTTCAGGAGCAGGTGTAAATGTTTGTATGTAAAGTACGCATGAAAGCATGTGTTTTATAAAGTATGCATGCTATTTGTGACTCCACCTTTGCTCCACCCAAAACTTAACCCTGGCTTGAACATACCTACACCTGGGCCATGTAAAAGTACACACCTTCTTGTCACCATGCATACTTTTATGCATGTAATCCTGTGGGGTAATTTTATAAAAACCCTTTTCCCCCTGATTCTATAGAAATCGCCAAAAATTGTGCTTGCAAATTTAGGTGCACCCCAGATTGCATGCACAGGTTAATAGAGTAACGAATTAGTGCCAATAATTGGTTTTTAACAAGCAATTATTGGCACTGGTTAAATTTAATTGGGACATACACACAGAGGCCCTTTTACTAAGCCGCGGTAAAAAGTGGCCTGCAGTAGTGTAGGCGCATGTATTGAGCGCACAACCTGCCAATTTTTACCGCAGCTACAAAAAAATGGATTTTTTTTAAATGAGATGGAAAAAGGGCCTGCAGTAAAAAAGAAACCAGCGTGCACCCAAAATCATCCTGAACCCTTAATGTCACCCATTGATCTAGTGGTAAAGTCTCACGCGTTACAAGCACAGTGACCAGTCAGCACACACCAAGTGCCGATTACCGCTGGAACCAGCGTGTACAGGAGGAAATAAATAAATAATTCATCCGCCAGGAGGGTGCGCTGGCCTGGCAGCAGTCTCATTTGGGCACACACTGCACGCGCGTAGAGCCTACTGCAGCATAGTAAAGGGTCTCTCAAATTTAGGTGTGCGATCCACGCCTAAAATTTACATGTGGCCTGAAAAGGGGGTATGGAAATGGGAGGGTCATGGGCATTTTGGGGCAGATCAGGGGCGTGGTTTTGAGTTATGTGCATAATTATAGAATATGGCTGCTCCACGTATAAATTTAGGCATGTGCATTTACACCATGTTTTCATTGGTACAAATGGTGGAACCTAAATTTATGTGTGATCTCTCTGCTTACGTGTTATTCTATAAACTGTGCCAAACTTTATGTGCAGCTTATAGAATACCACTTCAGCAGGGGGGTTTTGGTGCCGATTTTTTAGGTACCATTTATAAAATCTAGCCCCTTATATGTAAAAAAAAATCATTTATAAATTATTCCCTTGGAGGGTAATTTTATAACAGGGTGCCTGGTTTAAGAGAGCAAGAAGGTGTCTACTTAAGCACTATTTTATAAAGACACATAGGAGCCCTTTTACTGAGTTGCACTAGTATATGGGCTTAGTGCATCCTTATGCAGGCTCTTTCCGCTCGCTAAGCCCATTTCTAATGTGGCCATCAAAAGGAGCATTTTTCTGTTTGTTGATTTGTGCTAATATTAATGTTAGTGTGTGGCCATTTAAAAAAATTAACATGGGAGAATTTACCGCCTCCTGTTTAGGAGGTGCTACAGGCTCCTGCATCATGGATGTGTTTACCATTTAGCAGAGTGGTAAAGTCAGCACGCTAGCTGATTTGTGCATCCATGCCCATTCTTCTCCCCTGACATGCCTCCTCCCAAAGAAAGAAGAAATACCGCACACTTAGGGGGAAATTCTATATATGGCACCTAGAAAATCCGCACGGAAAACATTTCCACCTAAGCGTATTTTATAAAGAGTGCCTATTTTTAGGCAAAGTATAGAACACGCTTAATTGATATCCTAGCGCCTAAAACTACGTGCCTCCATTTACACCAATGAAAACATGGTGTAAATCCCGGCGCATAAATTTAGGCACACTGAGCCATATTCTACAACAATACGCGTAAATTTTGGAATGCCCATGAAGTACTCATTTCCCCACCTATAATCACACCCCTTTTTGCCTGCATGCATTAGAATTTAGGCGCAGTGAGTTACAGAATACACTTAGCAAGTTATGCACGTAAATTCTAATTATTGACAATTAGTGCTCATTATTGCTTGTTAAGTGCTATTAACAACGCTAATTGGCTTGTTAAGCCAATTAAGTTATGCATGTTGTTATAGAATATGCTTGGATTTCCGCAAGGAACGCAAGGTGCGCTATATAGAATCCGGGGGTTAGCCTACGCAGATGACAAAACTAACGCAAAATGCTTTAGTGCATCCTGCACTAAGCCATTTTTCCTGTGTTAGGTGTGTGTTAGCACCCAAAGGAGCTTAGTGAAAGGGCCCCAGAGGTGTCTATGGTCAAAATATTAGTATAAGTGGCAGAAATTGCACCAACCTTGCAGGCACTGACACACCTGCTCTTGAGCAAGAGTAAATGTCCACGCCTAGATTATTTAAACCCAAGTGTGAGTATATTTTATAATCTGTGTGCATACTTGTGAATTCTACCCACGCTGTGCCCAAACTCCACCCCTGTACAGGCCTGTTGGCAAAATACACACCATCATATTATTGCACATACTTGTATGCTGATTGATATTTGAATAAAGGCCATTTACACTTGTATGTGGCCACATAAGCATGAAAATAACTTTATAAAATGTCCTCATTAGCCTGGAATCATACAGTGATGATGCAGGGCTGTAAGTTTTGCTGGTATTAGCAGTGCGTTAGAAATGAACATGAAATAACTTCTGGTTAGCACATAAGCACCGCCATACTGGGAAAAGACCAAGGGTCCATCAAGCCCAGCATCCTGTCTCTGACAGCGGCCTATCCAGGCTTCAAGAACCTGGCAACCCTCCCCCCCCCCCCCAAAAATAAATAATAATAATAATATTGTTCAATGAACTTTTCCTTCAGGAATCTGTCCAAACCCCCCTTAAACTCCGTAAGGCCAGCTGCTGTCACCACATTCTCCGGCAACGAGTTCCAGAGTCCAACTACACGCTGAGTAAAGAAAAGCTTTCTCCTATTTGTTTTAAATCTACCATATTCTAGCTTCATCTTGTGTCCCCTGGTTCCATTATTGTTTGAAAATGTGAACAAATGCTTCACATCTGTCATCTCTACTCCGCTCATTATTTTGTAGACTTCTATCATATCACCCCTCAGCCGCCTTTTCTCCAAGCTGTCTTTCTCTACTGTATGATTTCTTTTTGAATACTTGCTGATACATGTGGAACTACAAGAGAACCTCTACACTTTAGGGCCCTTTTACTAAGCCAGTTCAGAACTACCACCCAGCTACTGCAAGGCCAGGCGGTAATTTCATTTTTTATGCATGCCCCCACTACGTGCACAGGAAAACTTGCAGCATGCGACGCTAACCGGGCAGTAATCGTCATTGAACATGCGATAGCGATTACTGCCTGGTTAATGCGTTTTGATGCATGTCCATTTTCGGCCAAGAAAAAAAGGCCTTTTTTGCAGGTGACCTGAAAAATGGACCTGCACACCCAATACACGCGTCTACACTCGTGCAGGTCACTTTTTGGCGCACTTTAGTAAAAGGACCCCTTTGCCCCTGTCATGTCTTCTGGCAGAAGGAGTTTAGCAGATCTAAGCATATAGATTACTTCTCCAACCTAACCACACCTCTGACAATGCTTCTATTAAGGCAGTTTAAAGTATGTAGATTGGGGAAAATGTGTACCCATTGGCGTCCATATAAGGCTCAGTTTTTCCTCTAAGGAATTTAATCTAATCTAATCTAATCTGGTATTTGTTGACCACCAAATCCCTTACTGGTCCAAAGCGGAGTACATAAGTAAAATGTCAAAATACAAATCAAAAATACAAACATAATAAAGATACATCTGATAATACAAGTTATCCAAACAAATCATCTTACAAAAAGCATGTTTAAACAGATTGAACAAACAAATATTCATTAAACAAAAATGTCTTAAGATTTTTACGAAATAAGACATGAATTTTCAGTTCTTAGGTCCTGTGGCAAAGAATTCCAAGAAAAAGCAGCTAAATATGAATTAAATCGATCATTATTTCTTTTAGACCCTAAGGGTTCCTTTTACAAAGCAATCCCCGCTAACATCTATGATGAAACCCATAGGTATTGAATGAGCTTCGTCGCATTTGCCGTGTCACAATCGCTAGCGAGACTTTGTAAAAAGAGCCCTAAATGTTGTACCGAAGCACAAAGAAGAATATTGTTACTCTTAAATTTGAATAATTGAGAAAAATAATGAAAAAGGAAATCATACAAGTGGATTGATGTTAAACCATGTAATGACCAGACAAGAAATCTTATAAATAATTCTAGCTTTTACTGATAATCAAGATAGGAGTTAGCTGGCTTACCCTCCTGTTTACTATGTGAATTGTGAAATGGGCTGTGTCAGCATTAATGCGAGGCCGCTGCTAGCATAGCTTAGTAAACAGGGGGGGTTAGATTCTCATTTTCGTTAGCTGCTGGCTTCCTCGGTAAAAGCCCTTTGATGCATGCAACGGATCAAATTTTCCTCGTTGGAGAGTCATTAAAGGCTCATTTAGCTTTAGTGCATCTGCCTCAAAATGTCCTAAAACCAAGAGCCCAGTGTATTAAACTGCATATATATTATCCATTAACATGCTTTGGGTAATGGTTCCAATTAAATACATGGATATTAATTTTATGTAATTTACTAGCATTAAGGTTAGCATTTTAACATGAATAATATTGCAAAATTGTAAGTGAACCTCCCCAAGTCTAAGCTTTCTCCAGTCTGCCCTGGCAAACATGCTTTCTCCCATTTGACTTCAAAAGGAAGTATTTATACTACTACTACTACTTAACATTTCTAGAGCGCTACTAGGGTTACGCAGCGCTGTACAATTTAACTGATGATTAGTATGGGAACATGGCGGCATGTGGTGCTGCCACTGGATCAGCCCATCAAAAATTATTTTAAAAAAAATTCCAATCTTATTTCCTCTTGGGCTACACTCTTCGTGGCCTTTGGTTCTGAACAGGAAAAAATTCAAATACTCAAAACGTATTTTTCTAAGACAGATGATAAATTTTGTGGGCAGAGTATCCATATTTTTCCTGATGTTACTAGAGCTATTCAGTTGATGTGGAAACAATTTTTGGGGTTAAAAGAACGTGTATTAGCTCTAGGAGCAACATTCTTTTTGAGGTTTCCCTGTAAATGTTTAATTTCCTGTGAAGACAAGAATTATGTTTTCTTTGATTCTTCTCAGTTGGAGGCTTTTCTGTTAGATCAGGATAATAGGAGTGGTGGAAATGTTTAGGCCTAGATTTTGTGGAATTGTTTATGGACAATTGTTTCCTGATTACCTTTGTTTTTATTTCTCTTTTGTCTTTTTTCTCTGTACTCCCTGAAATGATTTGGACTGTTATATTTCTTTTCTATTTTGTAATGTGCAATGTAAACGTGGATAAAATTCTTTTTAAAAAAAAGTATTTTCTGGATCATTGAAAACTGTTTGGATTGCATATAGAAATCACAGTAAATTGTACTACTTACTTAAGTTCTCTTTATTTCACCACTGAAACCTTGAAAAGAACAAATCTTTTCAAGGTTTCAGTGGTGAAAAAAAGAGAACACTTTCTGCTGAACAACACCAAGGACTTTTCCTTTCATTATGACTGTCCATTCACTTTGCTCAATCCACATCAACAAACGTGAACAATTAACCATAGTTAATAACAATAATTTATGTATTAGGATTTATTAACTGCCTGTATGAAGAGACACATTCAAAGTGGTGTAAAATAGGTAGAGCCAGACATAAAACTTATAACAGTCTTGAGCCTGATATTCAGCAGGGGGCGCTCAGGGATCCTTTTATCAAGCTGCAGTAAAAAGGGCCCCCTGGTAGTGGCAGGGGCTGTTTTTCTCACCCGTCAGGGCCTTTTTCCCACAGTGGGTAAGAAGCCCTTTAAAAAATGGCCATGTGGTAAGATTACTCTAACCGTGTGGCCATGCGGCGGGGAGTACTTACCGCCACCCATTGTGGTGGTAAGGGCTCCCGCAGTAACCTGGTGGTAACCGGTTAGTGCTGTGGTAAGAATTCCAAAAATATTTTTCGTTGCGCCATGCACTTCAGGCAGAATTACTGCCGGAGGTCACATTGGGCCGACGTTAGTTCCGGGTTGCCCTGCAGCAACCCTTTAGTAAAAGGGCCCCTCAGTGTTTTGCTGGCTGCCACTGGCCTTATGCCCAGAAAGTTCGTGCTAGGCCAAATGCTGACTTCGCTCCTGGAATGCCCCCAAAATAGCCGGTTATGACTTAGGCGCATACTGGACATTTTCAGCGGCACTAACCTGTTAAGTGCCACTGAAAATGAGTGGTTAGCCCCAAACAGGCGAGTTAACCAGTCAGGAGCTGATTCTGGCCAGGTAAATCACTTTGAATATCGACCTGCAGGTTAATAGTAAAATGACCAAGTATAACCATAACCACAAACAATGAGGTAAACCTGGAGTCATGCAAATTAAATCCTAATAATAGGAATAACATGATATAGTGTCAGAAATATGCACAATAAACAGCACAGCAGAACAGTCATACCACAAAAATATGTAACAGCCTGGCTTCTATGAGGACACTCTAGGCAGTAGCCTAGGGTGTGCTCTGGAGCACGATGGTTACACAATATTTTATTTTTAGGGGCAGAGGCTGGGACTGGGAACTCCCCAATGCTTCACATGTTCACATTCACTCAGATATCAATTAATTGCAGACCACATGATGGATGTGCTCTGAACCACAATAATATTTAACTTCAAAAATAAGCAGATGTCAAGCAATCAGAGGCATTTATGCAGAAGCAGTTTAACTGCAGGGCAGGCAAAACCTCATACACAGACACTTTCTTCCACTTATCTTGAGAACTGTGGAGTTTTCCCAAATAGTATATTTACACTCCAGCTATGTAGCAGCAGATGTCATGAGCAATGTGTATCAACAAGGAATTGAATGCAATGATAGTTCTCGCCACATTTGAGGAACTGGGAGGCCAGTAAGATATTCAAATAAGTGTTGGTGTTTTGTTTCAGGAACTGTAGAAGTTCTCTTCTCCCAGCTGGTTATTTGGGCTCTGACAGACTCTGCAGTATTTTTGGTTGGCAGCTAAGATGCCTGGTGGTACAGCATAGGGTAATGAGGTGGATCCCTGATTTCCAGACTCACACCATAGGCAAAAAAAACAGCAGGTGGAGGGGCATTTTCAATATAATGTTTTCAATAGAAATCAAACAAAATAAAACATATATATATATAATGTTTAAATGAGGAAAAAAACATCTATCAGAAAATGTGCAAAAAAACTAAGTCTATAATGAAAGAGGTAAACGTTTTCCAATATTCAAAAATACGTAAGAAAAATGTGCAATAAAGGATGTAATGCAAATGACATAGACTGTTATAAGAACATAGGAATAGCCATACTAGGTCAGACCAATAGGCCATCTAGCCCAGTATCATGTTTCCAACAGTGGTCAATCCAGGTCACAAGTAACTGGCAGAAAACCCAAATAGTAGCAAGATTCCCATGCTACCGATCCCAGGGTAAGTAGTGGATTCGCCAGTCTGTTTATCTTAATAGCAGACTATGGGACTTTTCCTACAGGAACTTGTCCAAGCCTTTTTTAAATCCAGATACCGTAACCGCTGTTACCACATCCTCCAGCAATGAGTTCCAGAGCTTAACTATTCATTAAGTGAAATAATGTTCCTCCTATTTGTTTTAAAGTATTTCCATGTAACTTCATTGAGTGTCCCTTAGTCTTTGTACTTTTTGAAAGAGTAAAAAATCGATTCACTTCTATTCATTCTACACCACTCAGGATTTTGTAGACTTCAATCATATCTCCCCTCAGCCATCTCTTTTCCAAACTGAAGAGTCCTAACCTCTTTAACCTTTTCTCATATGAGAGGAGTTCCATCCCATTTATCATTTTAGTCGCTCTTCTTTGAACCTTAATTCTGCCATATCTTTTTTGATATACAGTGACCAGAATTGAATGCAATACTCAAGGTGAGATAATTATCTCCACCAATTGTAAATACACTACAGAAAACGTGCAATAGTGGTAGTGGTCCCTGAGTCAAAAAAATGTCCGCACCAATAGCAGGGTGTTCCCTCCAGGTGCAAAGCGTGCATATACACCTTTGCACATGGTAGTACATCCCTCAGTCTTGGCAATATGTCTCTTAAGCAGTGCTTTTTTGTGCTGGTACGCACATTGGGCGTACCGGCACAAGCCAGGGTTTGTGCTGACGTCTGTTAGTCTACTTAAGCCTGCGTGTTATTCCCTGCCTTGCTTTGGCGTTACTCACACTCTTATAGTGACTTGAAAGCTGCAGTTCTTGGTCAGAATGTGCTCTGTGCTGACTTTGATCTGAGTTCCCTGTTCAGGGATTTCTTTCCTTTCCCTTTGTTTGTGTTAGCTGGGGGCAGTGTGTGTGTGTGTTTAATTAGTTTTCTTCCTCCAGGCTGGGCTTCCCTTGCTGGCTGCAGCTCTCTGTGGGAAGCCAGCTGCTTGTTCCTCAGTGGGGTGCTGGGCTTTGTTCAGCTTTCCTCTCAGCTAGGCTGCTGTCTGAGAGGTCTCTTCCAGGTCCCGGCCTGCTGGCTCAGTGCGTTTAACACCCTGTGTGTACTGTGTGTTTTGTGTCCCTGCCTCTGACAGTGTGTTTGTTCTATCGGCCCTGCTTCCCCTGGGGAAGCCTTCCCTCTGTTTGTTTGTTGATTTAGGGAGCTCTCTCTCTCTCTCTCTCTCTCTCTCTCTCTCTCTCTGGTGTGCCTGCTGGCTCTACAAGCTTAACCCTTTGTGTTCTGGTTGCCTCTGTCTACTATGGGTTTGAGGCAAAGGCTTTCTGCCTTCCTTTTGTGTCTGGTTCCTCTGGCTTCTGCCTGGGGCTTCCTAACCCTTTTGGGGGTTGCTGTGTTAGTTCCCCTGCCCTGCGCTAGTCCCCTGGGTGGGCGTGGGCTGCTCTGGTTCTTTTGTTTCTCCCTCTGCCCTATCGCTGGTGTTCAGCGCGTGTCTGACTTCTTGGGGTCCCGGGGGCCCTCTGAGTTCTTTCACTCCCCCCTGTGTGTGTCTGGGTTCCTGTTCGGCCGTGAGGCCCACCTGTTTGCCTATTTCCCTTCTTTCTGAGGGACTGCGGATAGGGGTAGCTTAGGGGTATTGTGTAGCTGGGGTGTGGGGTGGTGGGTCAGTCTCCCCTTGGCCTGGGTCGGCGCCCCACTGGCCTCGGCCAGGACCCAAGGGCTCATGACCAACCCAACGGATTACAGAAGGGAAGCGATGAGGAGGCGAGCCTGCCTGTCTGCCTGCTGCTTTCACTGCCGGTTCATCGCGACTTCGGGTAAACAAAAGATTTCAACTCAGGGAGCACAGGTGCACGAACGGAAGGGAGCGGGA
>NW_021963551.1:0-80311 GCF_901765095.1 Microcaecilia unicolor | reverse complement strand
TGGCTCTCCTTTCCTCCAGGGTAGTATAATGTAGGTCACCAAGTCTATCCTCATATGCTTGTAACACAAATCCATACCATTTTTGTAGCTTTCTTTGGAACCGCTTCAATTCTTTTTACATCCTTAGCAAGATGCGGCCTCTCAAAACTGAACACTATCCAGAGGGGGCCTCACCAACGACGTATACAGGGGCATCAACACTCCTTTCTTCTGGTCACACTCTCTCTATACAGCCTAGCAACTTCTTGCTAAGGCCACGCTTTGTCACACTGTTTGTCACCTTCAGATCCTCAGATACTATCACCCCAAGATCTCCTCGTCTGTACATATCAGACTCTCACGCCTAACCATACGTTCCTGTGGATTTCTACTCCCTAAGTGCATCACTTTGCATTTCTTCACAATGATGATTTTAATTGCCAAACCTTAGACCATTCTTCTAGCTTCTGCAGATCCTTTTCTGTTTTCCACTCCCTCCCGGGTGTCCACTCTGTTACAGATTTAGTATCATCCGCAAAAGGCAAACTTTACCTTCTAACCTTCGGCAAGGTCACTCACAAATATACTGAACAGAATCTACTAAACACTATCTGTTTCTCTGTCGTCATCTCCAAACCTGATACTATAATTCTCTTTATGCTGGTCTTCTTCTCTATTCCACTAAATATCTCAGTTAATTCAGTTGACCACTGTCAAACTTCTGCATTTCTCTCATCGTTTCGACCATGTTACTCCCGTATAAAGTTCAGATTCTTTGGCTGGTCTTTAAAGCACACTCACCCTGTGCCCCAGTTACCTCCAACTCTGTACTGATCCCTTACACTCCCCTACACGTTCCCTGCGTTTCTGCTGCTAATCTTCTGGTCATACTCCCTTCCTTTCTTTCCTTTTGACTATTTCCTGGAAAACTTCTTTTAGCTTTCTAGGGCCCACTCTCGGAAGTTCTTCCCCACATCTCATCTAGAACCTCCTAATCAAAATTTAAATCCCTGTTAAAACCCACTTTTGTCTGAAGCTTTTAGCTGACCTGCTCTCTGTATCCTATCCCGGAGAATTTGTGTTTTAATATTGTAAACTGTGCAGTAGCCACAGTGGCTAGTGGACCCAGTGCAGTATATCAAGCCTCTGTAAAAATATAGTAATTAATGTGCAAGTCCAAAGCATATGCCCCAAAGAGGCCTCCAGGTGACCCCAACATAGGCATGCAGGCGTCGATTGCACTTTTAACGTATGGACCTTCTTCAGGGAGATGTACACCCTCGATTATTTGTATTGCACTTCTCAAAGGGACATATGATCAGTGACACCAAGCCCTTCACGCTGGCTAAGATAATTTCTTCTCATAACTGTACTCCCAGTCAGAAGTCCAAGATGTTTATTGTCATTCACCTAGGAGGTATACTCAAAGGGTTTATGAAGAAACTTTAAGGGAACATTCGTCTGAGAATCCAAAGTATATGCCTCACGCCAACTCCAACTGTAGATGATTAGGGTTTAAATCTGCCAAATAATGCCAAAGCTGGAGGATAAGCAAATATCTCTCTGTTTGGGAGATGAAATTCTTCCTGTTATGTGGGAAACAATTTCAGATGTCCCTCCCTGAGTCTATACGAA
Organism: Microcaecilia unicolor; assembly: GCF_901765095.1. Classification (NCBI taxonomy): domain Eukaryota; kingdom Metazoa; phylum Chordata; class Amphibia; order Gymnophiona; family Siphonopidae; genus Microcaecilia; species Microcaecilia unicolor. The sequence continues at coordinate 78,697 of NW_021963551.1, read as the reverse complement.
TTTCCCAGGTAACGAATGCTGGATTATCCAAACCGGGGGGAAAGATATGTCGAATATGCAAAAAAAGGAGTAATCTAAGCATTAACATTATGAAACTTGAAGATCCATTTTCATACCTTTCGCAAAGGCTTGTATAAAACGTAATCCTGGGCACAAGAATTGGCAGATACCCTACCCATGTGTAGAAAGGTACTATTTTTTATGAAAAACCAATAGTGTCTCATTCCGCAGCCGATAGTCATAACGCAAACTTAGACGTCCCAAACCTCCTCTATCCCTGGGAGACATAACTGTTTTCATGGAAAGTCTCAATCTCTTTCCTGTCACAAATAAGTTTGCATTAGTTTGTGTAGTTTCTGCTTATCTTGCGCCTTAAAAAAAACAATAGTAACATTTGAAAAATAAACATGGCACAACCATATTTAATAACTAACTATGCCCATCAATGAAAGAGGATATGACCTTTATTAGTCTGCAAAAGTGGGAACACACTCAAAGTATATAGGGACAACAGATCTGCTGGAACATTCACCCCCAAATACTTAAATTCTTCAGCTGATTGTAATGGAAAGGGGCCTACCCAGTTTTCACGCACTTCGGGGGTAGATGGAAGAGCCATGGATTTGTCCAGATTCCTCCATCAACTCTATGGATAGAGGCAGAGAAATGGCAGGGTTCCGTCAGGATTAAATAAAAAGTCATCTGCAAAGGCAGGGAACATTTTGGGCTGCCACCTCCCTCTCGCTCCTCAATGTACAAAAAAGCAGCAGGGGAGTCAGTGGACAGCCCTGCCTTGTACCCTATTCAATAGGAATGAAGTCTGTTTGTGCATCGTTTACTAAGAAGGAAGCCCTAGGATATTATAGATACAGAATCCCGAAACCATCCCAATACTTACCTAATTCAAAGGCCAGCTCACTATCAAAGGCCTGGGCTGCATTCAGGCTCACTAACAAGGTTGGGATATGAAATCTTGACTATAGGCCAAGGCTAAAGGAATCTTTCACACATTAAGAACAGACTGCCTCCCCATAAAGCCAACCTGATCTTTCAATAACGGAAGGCAAATGGAGAGCCAGCCTGCTTGCCAAAACCTGAGAAAAAGTTCAAATCAACATTAAAGAAATTGGTCTATAAGAGTCAGGAATTCCCTCTGACCTTCCCGGCTAACAGTAACGAAATTAGGACTTCATTGCCAAAACAGGGGAATGTTTCCTTGGATACAGCGGCATTTAAATAGGTTAATAGTGGACCACAAGGCTGTGGGTTCAATAACTTGTAAAATACACAAGACAATTCACCTGGGCCAGGGGTAATATAGCTTTTGATCTGCTTTATCACTGTTTCAAGTTCCTTTGCCTACAGAGAGATCTTTATCTGCCATCATCTACTATGGTACTAAGTTAACGGCTCAACAATGGCCGGGGTAAATCTGAATATACAATATTCCAAGAATGATCAGCAGAAATTCCACATCAGCCTTATACATCTCTTGGAAGTAATTTGATAACATTTGTGCTATCTCCTTCACTCAGCTTCCATCAGGTGCCTGTGTAGATAAAAATATACTTCTTTCCCTGCCAGTTCTTTGTAATCTGGGCTAACAACCCTTCCAGGCTTGTTACCAAATCTGAAAAAAAAATTGATATTTGCGATACAGTAGCATTGTTTGTGTACGCCCATGCAACTGAGACAGACATTACATGGCAGGGTGTAAGTGTGTATAGCTGCTCCGTCTTCCAGAAAATCAGACTGAAAATGTCCAGTACCAGCCCCTGACCTATCAATCAAGCAAGCAAATACTGCAATGCTGTGATACACAGAGATGTTACTGTAAGAGCACATTAAGTTTTTGATTTGCATTCATTTTGAGTCTATTGTGAATAATTCACAATGCTAGACACCAGTGAGATGGCATGAATTTCCTTGTATTCCCACTTCTGCTGAAATCCCTGCTCTGCTCATTCCCCCATTGCAGAGAATCATAACATCAGGAAGCAACCCCCTTTCAAAAGCAAAATGGCATATTTCCAAATGGGTGGTTCTTATACTCTTGAGAGTTAGGAGATGGGTTTTTAACTACGTGTCCAAAGTTTCTATTGCTAGCAATCTTGCTGAGAATGGTTTTAAAATCTTTTACCAATGGTATTATATCCCAACAGGACTCCAGACAATGTTTCCAACGGCCTCGGCGACCTGTTGAAGAAATTGTGGGCGTCGAGGTACTTTTTATCATGTTTGGTGGACCTGCCCGTTGGTTCAGCCCTATTGGGCATCTGTTTTGGACACTTTACAGAGTATACTGAATAAGCCTTATCCAGGACGAGCAGAATATTGCCTTTATTTTAAGCTTTCAGAGATTAAGGCAGCGCACCACAGGCCGGCGACAATTTCTTTACAGCCAGTAAACTGGCTTTAGCGCAAGCGTGAAAACAGCCTTCTCTACCATCCCTGTCTTGGATACTACAGAAATTGGACTTCATTTTTCAAATGTCTAAGCTGACAGCGTCGAGACATGGACACTTGCCTAACTTTTATAAAGTCTGGCAGATTTAAAAACTTGGAGAGCTATGCCAAAAGGCAGGGCTCTTTGTAAGGAGACTTTCCATAGAGCAGTCTTGTTATTCAGGCTCCTGCTTCTGACACCACTGCATTCCTGAGGTGGGGGATATGTTGGGGATGGGGGTGCTGTGATTTTCTGTAGTTTTTGTAGAGCTATTTATTACTTATTGTTGCATTTCAATGAAGTATTTTGAGGGGGGGGGGAAGCAAAATGGTAATTCACTCAACCCTTTCCTTTCTTTAGCACAGCTCTGCCGCACATTTCTGTTTTCTACATAAATCCAGAGAGCGCGGGGAGGCAGGCCAGAGTGAGGTACTCACCTATCAGTGAGTTGAGAGAGGAGTAGGAGCTGACCCGACGCATTTTATCGATGGTTTCGAAAGACAGGATGTATCCTCATTATCCGGGCTACCCAGGGTGCTGCTGGCACTGCTGTTGTGCTCAGGTTCCCAGGGGAGAAAGCCACAGAGTTTCCAGCTGGTGACAGAAGGAGAAGCTTAATTGACAACATACTCCTGACTGTGAGCATCACAAACCCACCAGAAGGTAGGCAGTGAAGAGGCCCAGCCTACAGAGGTCCCACTACAAATGATTTCTTTCTACCTGAGCTGAGTCTAGATTCCTCTTCTGCTGGTAAGCTTGCAGACACTGAAACCAGGGATATTGCCAATGTTTTTACAATAAAACTATAAGCTCCAAAATGAAGTAGGACGGTAGTCTGGAATACCTGAACCGAACATTTATCCAAGCTCTAGCATCTACTTTGAATTATGAATAGAGTTTTCCGTGTGGCCCAGACCAGCTCTTACAGACTAATTCAGTTTTAGTTTTACCACACTTTATGGCTGGTCTTTTAATTTCAATTCCTCCATGAAAAGCAGAATCATAGGCACAGAGAGAAACAGGGTAAAACAGAACAGGAGCGTATGTCAGTGCTGTTGCGAGTCAGTCAAATGGCAGTTCTTATTAAGCAGGACATCTTCAGTGGTTTACACTCTGGACACTGATTAGACCGACTACTTTAACAGTATCCATTAAAGGGGTTTATTGAGTTTCATGTGACTGCAGAGTGAACTATCCCTTTCATACAGGGGAAAAAAAAAACCCACCACCAAAGACCTGGTTCCTCCCCTTCTCCCCAGGATTTTACCCTCTTCATTCAACGTCAGGTTCTGGAGAGATTTGTTCAGGTTTCGTGGAGTAGTGACTGCTCGAATGTTCCCGTAGGAACTCACAGAACGAAGACGTGGGGTGCAGGGACCATCACGCACTGGTGTCAAACTTCCACCATCTAGCAAGAAAGAAAAGAAAGAAGAAATTTGTTCTGGCAACTGCACAACATAGTGGATGTACCATACATTATTCTAAAGGAAGGAGGCATTGGTCTGCATTATCCCACAGTCCACTTGTGCTTTCCTTGGTGGACATACAAGATCTTACATATGCAACCGTTTCCACTTCAGAATTTGGGAAAGGGGTAGGAGTCACAAGATAAGACGGACCTCTCCCCATGGCATTAAGGCTAAAATCTGTTCCGCAGTCTGCGTGGTAACGTGCATTTCTTTCTCCAAGGCTCCCAGGTATTAACTGCGCTCTGCACCCACTCATTCTAGCACTGGCCTCGCCCTTTATGAATTACTGCACCCTCTCTGCACGCCACCTCTCTTATCACCATTTCATTAGGTTTTTCTAGTTTCCAGTGGAAGGAGATGTACCTGTGGCTGCTGGTGAGGGCAGAGGGTAATTCCTCTCTTCCATGAACTGCAGGGCTACGGTACAGAAGTTGCTTTCATACTGAACCACAAGGTGGCTGAGCGCCACCACCAACTCCTGTGAAGAAAACAGAGCTTGGTTTCATAGCAGGGTCTAAATATCACTTTTAGCTGCTCTTCATTAGTTATTTTATTTATTCATAACATTTGCTAGACCACCCTTAGAGAATCCAGAAGCCAGCAGGACTGCTTACCATAAAATGAATTAGAAACTACAATAAAAGCTACAATGTCAAAGTTAAAGGGAAGAAGAGGAGATAGTACTGGTAGCAAGCATCAACACTCTGCCCCAAGGCCCTGGGTGAAAGACAAGTCAAAGCACCAAGCCTTCATACCTGTCTGGAAAAGAGGACTCAATGGAGATATAGTGGCAGACAGACCCATAGGGAAGGTCCAAGATAAGAGAAAGCTGTGTCAGCAAATTTCCAAGCAGCGGCAGAGGGAGGAATGAACACAGCAAAGCCCAAGAACAAAGTGCACAAACGAGGGCAAGAATTACATTTGAGACAGGTGGTGACTGGGAGCTAATAGTGCAAAATAAGAACGGGGGAGGTATGGTCAAAGCAGTGTGCGCTACAGAAGCGTAATAGCTGTGGACTGAATTAACAGGAGACATTTCAAGGAGGAAAGGGCCAGGCCGATAAAGTTGCAACAGTCAACTCCAGAGATAATGAGGGCAAAAACTAAGATTTTAAGTTAAGCAACTGGGAAGACCTAACAAAAAAGATTTTTATGGAGAGCAACCAAGGATATTTCACTACAACAAGCAGCTGAGGTTTAAAGGTGAAGAAAAAAAAAAAAAAGAATGACATGGAGCATCTGAACAGAATCATGAAAAGCCAACACAAAACTGGCAATTAGTGAGGGGAAGGAACATAAGAGCCGAGACCAGGAAATCAGAAAGTCTCACAATTTACAGATACTAAGAAAGCCATGGACAGATCTGAGATAAAGGAAAGGCAAGTTTAGAAATTATCCTGCGGAACCCATTTCTCATACAGCTATGGGCTCTATTGGCCAATTTGTTGAACATTTTGTACCCTTGGGGTAAGGATACCAGGGCTGTGGCATCACCTGAGTTGGGGATGGGGGACAGATGGGTTGGCTCTTTCTCTAGATGCCAACATCATGCTGAGCCCAGCTGTGCAGGAACATTGCCATAGCCATGACAAGGACCTCCGAGTCCCTTTTGTACCAAGGAGGACAGTGGAATGGTTGGGAATCAACGACTGCAGCCAGTTAGCCAGGGCCATACATCTCAATTGAAACAGGAGCTGAAGATGAGATGGCAGTAGAGGAAGCCCGGATTCTGCCTAGGGCAAGACCACCAGTAGTACTGGCCCAGAAGGCAGATTTAAAGTCAATGGATTTGGGAGTAACTCTACCACATAATTTCTTGAGCATTTCTCAATCAGGGACATCTGAGGAATTCACTGTGTTCGTCTAAAGTCTTTACTTTCAAGACCATTTGGAAGGCAAGTGCAGGTCTGGTAAGATTGTTGTTGGGTTAAATCCAAGGAGCCATAAGTAAAGTTAAATAAGCTGAGCAGAGACAATAGCTCAGATACTGAAGTGTGAGTAAATGGTGGCTGCAGCACAAGAACCTGGGTGTTTTTTTGACAATATCCATTGGATTCTGCATAGGTCGCCCAAATGTGGACACAGTTCCAAGATCCACATGCAATTACTCAATTAGGTGCTAATTACTGGCATTAACAAGCACTTATTGGCAGTAATTACAATATTTCCACTTCTTATATTCCGCTAAATTCTAAGCGGACTACGATCAATCAGAGAACTAAAGTACCTATCTAGGAATGTACAAAATTATAAAATTAAGAGTGCTAATTCTAGCGGAGGAGTGGCCTAATGGTTAGTACAGTGGGTTGTGGACCTGGGGAACCAGGTTCAATTCCCTCTGCAGCTCCGTGTGACCCTAGGCAAGTCACTTAGCCCTCCCATTGGCCCAGGTACAATATACTTCAGATTGTCAGCCCACCAGGGAAAGTGCGAGTACCTGAATAGTCCTATGTAAACCGCCTTGATTTGAGCTTCAAAAGAGGCAGTATATCAAAAATTGAGAAACTTAAACTTAGGAATGTACAAAATTATAAAATTAAAAATACTAATTCTGAAATAATTCATATTCACAAAACAAAATAGTTTTTATAGCCTTCTTAAAAGTATAACAAGACAAGGATCTTATTGCATTTGCTAATAAAGACCAAGCTCCAGCTGCCTGATAGGTAATTGTTGAAGAAAACATTTTTTAATGATGTAATGGCTCTGGGATTTGGAAAAATTAAACTATTAGTGTTACAAGTTAAACGTTTTGTACTAGAAGGAAATCTACCGATAAGGTTTGATATAATATGGTGCTGTGCCATTGATGATCTTAAATATCATGCAGTAAAATTTATACAAAAAAAAAAAATCATTTCTTAAGAGCAAAGATTAGGCAAAAGCAACGTTCTGCATTGTTTGTAATCTCTTCAAGTAAATAGGAATTCTTAAGTAAACTATAATACAGTAATCCAATTTACTTATCAGCAATTGAACTACTAGCCTAAATCTATCCTGTGAGATCTATTTACAAATCCTAATGTCCCAAAACAGCGCTTTACCAAAACAATTTACTTGAGATTCCACAGTGAAATCACTATGAAAAGTAATTCCCAATATTTTCAGCAGGTTCCCGACTCTAGTTGATGCCATCCACAAATGAAGTCACTGGATCAATCAATTAAAAGTAGACTAGTTACGTGGGGATCTGCCCTGTGCCCAGTTCTATGACATGCACACCTAGTGTGCAACTTCAAGGGGGGAGGGGGCATTCCCACCTTACTACTACTACTTACGACTTCTATAGCGCTACTAGATGTATGCAGCTCTGTACACATGAACATGAAGAGATAGTCCCTGCTCGACAGAGCTTACAATCTAATTAGGGCAGACAAACAAGGACAAATAAGGAATAAGGGAATTACTAAGGTAGGAATGATAAAATGGGGACTAAGCAAGTGAGTAAGGGTTAGGAGTTAAAAGAAGCATCAAAAAGGTGGGATTTAGCCTAGATTTGAAGACGGCCAGAGATGGAGCTTGACCCAGAAATTAAGTGATGTTCGAGAATACCTGCCTTCTGTGTGCCTGCCATCCGTCGGGCACGAGAATTTACACCAGCCTTGTGCTGACTCAGTATATTTGAAAACTTCTTTCAAAAACTATTAAAAAAAAAAGTTCCTTAGGAGTAAATTATAGCTACGTCATGCACGGTTCCACGTTAGGAGTTACGGACCAAGAAAGGGATCTGGGTGTCGTCGTCGATAATACACTGAAACCTTCTGCTCAGTGTGCTGCTGCGGCTAAGAAAGCGAATAGAATGTTGGGTATTATTAGGAAAGGTATGGAAAACAGGTGTGAGGATGTATAATGCCGTTGTATCGCTCCATGGTGCGACCACACCTTGAGTATTGTGTTCAATTCTGGTCGCGCATCTCAAGAAAGATATAGTAGAATTGGAAAAGGTGCAGCGAAGGGCGACTAAAATGATAGCGGGGATGGGACGACTTCCCTATGAAGAAAGACTAAGGAGGCTAGGGCTATACAGCTTGGAGAAGAGACGGCTGAGGGGAGACATGATAGAGGTATATAAAATAATGAGTGGAGTGGAACAGGTGGATGTGAAGCTTCTGTTCACGCTTTCCAAAAATACTAGGACTAGGGGGCATGCGATGAAACTACAGTGTAGTAAATTTAAAACAAATCGGAGAAAATTTTTCTTCACCCAACGTGTAATTAAACTCTGGAATTCGTTGCCGGAGAAAGTGGTGAAGGCGGTTAGCTTAGCAGAGTTTAAAAAGGGGTTGGACGGTTTCCTAAAGGACAAGTCCATAAACCGCTACTAAACGGACTTGGAAAAATCCAAAATTCCAGGAATAACGTATGTTTGTACGTTTGGGAAGCTTGCCAGGTGCCCTTGGCCTGGATTGGCCGCTGTCGTGGACAGGATGCTGGGCTTGATGGACCCTTGGTCTTTTCCCAGTATGGCATTACTTATGTACTTATGTACTTAATATACATGGAAAATCAAGAATCCTCAGATTCAAATGTCTTATGTAGTTTAAAGTTTTCTCAGCTTTATGATGAAAAAAGGTTCCATCCTGAACAGAAGCCCGTAGCTGCTTTAAATTGTTGTAATTGTGGAGTAACTGTCTCCAGTTTACTAGTTGGTGTCCCAACACTTTCTTCCAATTTCAATATTTGAGCAGACTTGAAATTCAGCATAGGTACAACACCAGAACATATATATATTTGTTTTTTTAAATAGATTTTTGAAAGAAGTTTTCAAATATCCTGTCAGGTTTGCCTCCATTTCAAAGGTATATTATAATCCAGTACCTAACCTATGGATGAAACTGCAGATTTACTGGAGGATACCTCAACAGATAGTTTGAATTTAACTCAAACATGAGAAACCTCAACCGACGACGTAATCTCCCAATCAACATTACTGTTACTTTTGTTTTTCTGCAAGATAAAGATGCACTATTAAGATCATTTTTTTAGACCTCCTAATTGTATATTTCCTGGAGGGAAAATTTCAATATTTCCGGATGTCTCTAAATGGACTCAAATTAGCAGAAAGAAGTTTTTGCAGTTTAAACAGGTTGTGAATTTGGGAGGTAAATTTCAATTAAGATAACCCTGCCAATGTGTGATATTATTAGAGAACCATACGTATACCTTTTGAGTTGCAGTTTTTCTTGGAAGGAAAGGGAGCTGTAGCCCAGGTTCCAGGATCTACCCGAGATGTCAATCATGAGTTTGATAGGACCTGGTAGATATTCTGTTTCTGTTTGATAGTTTTCTTTTTTGTATTAGCTTCCCCTAATTAGGGGGCAGTGGCGTAGGAAGGGCGGTGGGGGCGGTCCGCCCCGGATGCACGCTGCTGGAGGGTGCAGAGAGCAGCTGTGCGCCTATCGGCTGCACTGGTTCCCTGCTTCCTGTTCCGGGGCAGAGGAAGCAGGGAGCCAGTGGAGCAGACAGGCGCGTGGCTGCTCTCTGCCCTCCAGCAGCCAAGAATGCACCGGGGGGGGGGGGGGGGTGTCTTGATGCGCCGGGGATGGGGGTGTCATTGCGCGGGGGGGTTCTTGATGTGCCGGGGGGGGGGGGTGTCATGCTGCACCCTGTGGGGACAGACACCGCTGCACCCGGGGGGGGGGGGGGGGGGGGGTGTGCACGCAGCGATGATTTGCCCCTGGTGGCAGCCGACCTAGGATCGCTACTGTTGGGGGTCTTTATTAGCTCACGGTAGAAATCAGCTGGCAGTAAACACCCATAAGAATACAATAGGTGTCTCGGCGTTTACTGCAGCTGATTTCTACCGCGAGCTAAAAATGCTACCGCGACTTAATAAAAATTAAAAAAAAAAAAAAAAAAAAGACTCCCTATATGAATTATTGAATTTCCTTTATGTGGACTATAATTTGATATCTATGTTTAAGATTACTATAGTTATTTCTTTATTTAATTTTGTATACCGATACCAATATCTTTAAATAGGATTAGTTCCTTATATTATCTTATTTGCAAACTTAAAACTATATATATATATTTCCTATTAAGGATTTCTCCCCATTTTGAGAAATGGATTGTGAAGATTTTTTTTTGCGTTTCCTTTTTTCTTATATATATTTTTTAAATTGTTTCCATAAGCTTCCCTTTTTCTGTGTAAGTGTTTTGCTTGGAATTGTAAAAGTAGATAAAAAAAAATGCTGTTTATCAACAAAATGTAATTAAACACATTCAAACTAAATGACCCGATGTAAGGACCCATTCCTAAGTTTCCCAAAAATAAAGGTATAGAAACGTAAATGACCCTAAAGAGGGATGCAAGGGGCTACTGGTCTGGCAGCAGAAAGAGAACAGAACTAAAAAACTCAAATCTCTTGAGACAAGGACCATCTGGCAGGAGTCTAAGGGGAAAACTGTGCGGATACTGAAAACTAATGACATGCAGATTAATCTCTAGTGGAGTTATGCCCCGGAAGACTGTTATTTATTGGATTTCTCATTACAAAACAATCTGTTCAAACAGGATGTGCTGTGGCTGGTAAGTTCTTCAAACCAGAGATAAGGGGACAGAGGACAGCAGGACCTTTTCCTAGGACACAACACCGGAATGATTTGCTTCTCTTGTGATAATACAATGCTTCCAAAACCAAGAGCAAGTAGCTGAATATTAATACGAGTGAAAACTGGACATTGATAAAATACAAGAGACAGATTAGATGACTTTGGATCTTGCGAATCAACCTGAAGAACAGCAGACTTGTTATTTGGAGGGGAATTGAATTAGCTTCATGTCTTAGCGACTGAGAAGCCTCCCATACCCAGCCAACGCATAAGAACCAAAACAGGAGGAGTGGCCTAGTGGTTAGAGCACCGGTCTTGCAATCCAGAGGTGGCAGGTTCAAATCCCACTGCTGTCCTTTTGATCTTGGGCAAGTCACTTAACCCTCCATTGCCTCAGGTACAAACTTAGATTGTGAGCCCTCCTGGGACAGAGAAATATCTAAAGTAGCTGAATGTAACTCACCTTGAGCTACTACTGAAAAAGGTGTGAGCAAAATCTAAATAAATAAATATTGCTTTTGTGAACAGTACATGCTTATAAAAGGTGACACAGACCACCCCCCCCCCCCCCCCAGCAAGGAAAGAAACTACAGCTAGCTCTTCCTTTTAGGGAAGGTGATCACTGGGGTCTGCTCAGCTACATCACTAATTGATTTTTTCCCCTTCACATAATTAGAAAAGCCAGGCAAAGTTGTTCAGTATTACCTTCTGTCTCGCTGCACCCTACGCCTGGAATAAACTTCCTGAGCCCCCCTACGTCTTGCCCCATCCTTGGCCACCTTTAAATCTAGACTGAAAGCCCACCTCTTTAACATTGCTTTTGACTCGTAACCACTCGCCTCCACCTACCCTCCCTCTTCCTTCCCGTTCACATTAATTGATTTGATTTGCTTACTTTATTTTTTGTCTATTAGATTGTAAGCTCTTTGAGCAGGGAGTGTTTCTTCTATGTTTGTGCAGCGCTGCGGTCGCCTTATAGCGCTATAAAAATGCTAAATAGTAGTAGTAGTACTATGGCACTGGCAGTGAAGTAAGTTATTAATAACTGGAAGGATAATGCTATTTTATCATCAGTGCAGTTATGGTGGGGTTTAGTTTGCCAAATATATAAGTATGAGAGAGGTGGTGGTTTATTGCAGAAATGATGATATTTGGTCTCCTGTTAATGAATTTCTGGAACAGCAAACATGTCCTATAACTGATGTAGTCTGTTTGTTGCTGTTTGTTACCAACAAAGTCAAAGGATTTTTTGAACTCAAAAAGAAAGAAGGAAGAGATACAAAGAAAAAAGTCTTTTGCAGAATCCGGAAAAGCAATTTCCCTCTGAGTCACCCTGTTAGGAACACACTGTCTCAGTTACACTAAGTACTACTAAGAAGGGGCTCAGACCTTCCTGCTCACCTCCTAACACTTATCATAAAAGGATGAGACACAGGTGTTGTATTGATTGATTTGAATTCTCACTTTCTATGAAGATGATCAAAGCATATCTCATGGTCTGTGCTTGAAAAAACAGCTGCTGATAAAGGGACCAGATGAGTTCAAGCAGCACATAACCTACCAGCTGGTATATGGACCAGGTCATTAGTGCATAAAAGCATAAGAGCTGTCTGTATGGGCAATATTATAATTTTGGAGAGGAGAGCACTACCTTGAAATATATTCAGAGGAAGAAAGGTAAGATAATGGAATCACAATTAAAAAAAAAACTACCTACCTTAAACCCTCCTCTACTACCGACTGGGCTTATATCATGTGGTTTCAACAAAAAATGTGTTTTTAATGTCTAGTAAAACTTATCAGAACACAGAAGAGCACATACCATGGAAACAAATATATCACCTGCACGGAGAAGAGCAGAACAAATGCAGAAGGGGCTCTCAGTAGAGGAAAAGCATGCCATTAGTTCTTCGATTTCACGTCTCCACTCACCCCCCCCCCCCCCTCCCTTCATGTCAAGGCTTTGCACCTTCAGTTTATTACAGACTCCCTTCTCAGAGCACCGGTAGGGAAAGAGCTGAGCAGCAGGGACTGTGGTGATGGTGTAAGGGTGGCGTAAGAAAAAGCCTGGCATGGACTCAAAGCAGTGGTGGGAAAGGAGGGCAGCCAGAAGCAAATCTTGGCTATTTACTGTTTTATCACACTCCAGGAAATTTCCTTAAGCCCCTGAAAAGTTCAGATGGAAAGAATACCAAGCCCGAGCCCATACCCAGGTGTAGGTGGTATGTGGACACTATAATCAGCCAGAAACAGCTGAATGATTAACACCAATATTCTCAAAGTTCAGATATACCCCAGCCATGAGGCCCTTCCATCAGCATCTCTTTCTCGGGCAATGCCTTACCCTTTAGGGTGACCAAGAAGCTCTGAAGCCTACTTACAACCAGCCTAATGAAAGTCTGACCACTAAGAGAACAGAGACAGGCAGCACTCCTTCCCCTTTTGAGTTACAGGAAATTTTTGGGGACACTTAATAGGACGATAGAGCTAGCCATACATTAAGAAGCAGGACTTTGGAGTCCATGAGGATATACAGAGTCTGCTGTATGAGCCTCTCTTAGACGAGAAATAAACATAACAGCAGACTGTTTAACATCTTTAAGTTACAGGAAGCCCTGACAGCTCTCAACCCCTTAAGGTTACAGGACCTCGTATATTTAAGGTACTATAACTAAACTCCACCTTTATACCACCTGCTCTGCCTTTTAATCAGTAGCAGAAAGAAAAAAAAAAGCTTACAAATGTCAATGCTCTTCATTTCATGTGCACATCTGTCGTGCATGTTTAGACACAAATCAGTAGGGAAGTGCTCTCCTGACAGAATGAATTCGACAATCGAGTGGTTTCCCTTCATGGCAAGCTGCAAATCATCCTAAGGACATGCCTGTGTGTACAAATAAAGCTACCAGAAACAAATGGTGCAGAAATCCCAAGATAAGCTCTCAACATACACTATGAATGCAGGCTTTGCTGTTGATAAGCAAAGATTTTAAAGGGAAAAACACTTTAAAAGACTGATCATTCCGCTTCTGCTCCCTTGCCCCAGGACCTGGGGGTTAATGTACTGCTCTCAGCTCCTAAAAAATCGTTAAGGAATTGGTATTTGTGTTTCATCAGGACAAACCTATTGAAGTCCTGCCTCAAGCAGTGTATAAGGACCTCTCGCTACAGTAGAGGTTATCAGTCCAGACCTCAGGGTACTCTGAACCAGTCAGGTTTTCAGGATATCCACAATGAATATGCACGAGGCAGAGCATGCAAATTCTCATGCATATTCACTGTGGAAATCCTGAAATCCTAAGTGTGTACCAGGAACTGGGTTGAGAACCCTGCTCTATCAGAAAGCAGAGAAGCTTCTACGGGAGTAATGGTGCTCACCCTATTTTTATTTATTTATATTTTTGTTCAGACCTTTTTCAGTAGTGGCTCAAGGTGAGTTACATTCAGGTACTCTGAATATTTCTCTGTCCCAGGAGGGCTCCACAATCTAAGTTTGTACCTGAGGCAATGGAAGGTCAAGTGACTTGCCCAAGATCACAAGGAGCAGCAGTGGGATTTGAACTGGCCACCTCTGGATTGCAAGACTGGTGCTCTAACCACTAGGCCACTCCTCCACCCCCCAAAGAATCTTGTTACTCTTTGGGGTTCTGCATGGAATCTTGTTTTTCTTTAGAATTCTAGAATCTTATTTATTTATTTAGATTTTGCTCCCAACTTTTCAGTAGTAGGTCAAGGTGAGTTACATTCAGGTACTCTGGATATTTCTCTGTCCCAGGAGGGCTCACAATCTAAGTTTGTACCTGAGGTAATGGAGGGTTAAGTGACTTGCCCAAGATCACAAAGAGCAGCAGTGGGATGGATTGCAAGACCGGTGCTCTAACCACTAGGCCACTCCTCCACTATCAAGTAATTTATTATTTATTTATTGCATTTGTATCCCACATTTTCCCACCTCTTTGCAGGCTCAATGTGGCTTACTGTCTGCACTAAGAGTTTTGATCTTTCAGCAGCAAGTCCACGGAATCCCTTACAGCCAAGGAGCAGTCGTTTTGTCAAGTGGCATGATTACAACTATTCACAAAATATTCCCACCAATATATATTCGCTCACATTTACTATACAGCAACTTTTTTCCAGGTCCGTCAGAATTTTAAGATATTTAGCTCTAAAATAGCAACAGGGCATATTCCTAATCATTAATCCATAGATTTTTTTTAAAATAAACTGCCCTGTTACTAAGTAGCTATTTTAGTGCTAAATATCTTAAAATTCTGACGGACCTGGAAAAAAATTGCTGTATAGTAAACTTGAGTGTGTGGTTTTTCCCAGTTTTGATGCTCTGAAGTACCATGTCATGAGTTTATGCAGTGTGTGAAATGTGCAGCTGTGAGAATGAAGAAACATTACTGAGGATGTGGAACCTTTCAAATATGGAGCCCTGTATCTTTGGACAAATTTTTGACGATAAACTTACGGAAATAAGCTACAAATTCAGATAATCATGTTGGGGACTCCACATATTGATCTGAGGTTAAATTTTAATTACAGAAGGATCAATATTTTGAAAAGTCTGATTTTGTTTTCACCTTCTTTTGTGGGATCTACCGGTTGGTTTCAGTTGTAGAACCTTTGGAATAATGTAAAGTACAGTGAAGGCAGAATGACTGTTTTGGATCTGCCAAAGAGTATTACAGGCCTCCCACCTTTCGGACCATGGCACTGCCGTCGTTAATGAGCTGTGCCAGCATCATGGCCACGTTGTGATCGATGGTGGTGGAATGATCTGTCCTCTCAGCAGAGTTACCCACAAAGGTGCCGAGGGCAAAAACAGCTGAGCAGCGCACCTGGAAGGGACCAAAACAAAATAACATCATAATGAGAAAGGACAGGAGACTGACAATTGCCAAACATGCAGCATCTTACAGTCCCTTTCAGAGCGGCAACTTCCTTTTCTCTAACCAAATCACATTTTACGTTTCTTTCCATTTCTTCTGGGCTGTTTGTGTATATCAGCTTATTATATGGCCCCCCCCTATACCACTAACAGCAGCAGTAATAACTACATTGGGCTTCCATTGAGTAACCATAGTTAAAACTCAAAATTCAATAAATCTTAAACAGGGGGAGGTGGGAAGTTCACTTGTTTTGGTGACTGAGTAATAAGACACAAATGTGCAGGAGGTAGGTAAATGCCTGAGACGAGGACAGTACTTTAGGGTCACTCTTGGAAGGATGTTGTGCACGGTGGTGGGAGGGGTCTTGAGAGGGCTTTTGGAGGCACAGGAGAGAGTTAGCATTGGGCTGCAGGTGGGAATCTGTAAGCTCATCTACCCCAAGTGGAAGTACCTCAGCTGGGTAGACAATGTTTAATGCGTATTGTGTCGACACTGGAAGTAGTATACTGTATGTCATAATGTGTACTGTTATTTTGATTATTATTTTTCTGCTAAAACTCCCCATTGTCTATGTTCAGCTTTTCTTGTTGCATACTGCCTTGCGTTTTTGAAAATTTTACTCAGTAAATTAAATCCTAATAAATAAAAAAATAAGCTGGTCTTTTCCCTGCCATTATTCATGTTAATGACGTGGTCCTTCAGCACTAGCTAAGCAGCTCTGCAACACTATCACCAACGCATAGGTGTCTTACACTGCTCAGTTCACCTCCTCAGAAGTCACTGAGCTGTGGACAGATTAAGATGTGCTATTCTGGATCAGACGGAGGATTCATCAAGCCCAGCATCCTGTCTCCGAGTGTGGCCAATCCAGGTCACTTGGAAGTACCTGGCAGATCCTAATGGGGAGATCTGTTCCCTATGGCAAAACAACTACTAAAGAGTGGCTAATAATTATTAATGGTCTTTTTCTACTTACTCAAGTCCTTTTAAATGCAGCAAAACTATTGGCCCATAGGTTAGTTAAAAGCTGCTGCCACTTGTCTTCATGTGGTATCCCCCACTCGCCATGCCTGATTTTATAAACCTCTTTAGGGAACGAGGCAGAAGTGGTGAGAGTGACGGGTCCACAGCAGCCAGTGGGCCCTTCCTGGAAATCGATGCAAACATGGGACTACTGGCATTTTCCCCTCTAAAACCTCTCGGGATGGGATCAGACAGCAGGCTATACAGCTTTTCGTGGGCACTGTCTCTCACACCACACCACCGAGCAGAGTCAAAATTCTGCCAAATACGCCCCAAGCAAATAGCCACCCATGGCGCAGGAGAGGGTGAGGGTCATTCAGCTGCTCCAAGCAGATGGCAATCAAGTTCCCCTGAAGGCAGGCTTCCTACAATGCAACAAAGAGAAGAGGAGGTTAAATATGCTACCAGCTACCCAATTCTCCAATCCAGCCTCCTCCACTGCCGTTTATCAAATGGACACTGTGAACACTGGCAAACGCTGGTGTTAAGGGAGAGCTCCCACACCCTTTCCCAGTGCACCCCTTTTTCCTAATTTTCAGCATGTCTGACAGCAGCCCCCCCCCCCACCAAAGTGTCACAGATCACTAAACACGATCCCCAAGTCGTATCCCTGTATCACTTCTCAGATAGCAACTTCCAACGATGTAGCATCACTCCGGACTTTTCGTTAAGTAACCGGAAGACTCATTTTCATTTTTCAAACTGTTTCTACAGTTTTACTGAATGACATCAACATCTATGGTGCACACAGTTTAAAGAAGACCTCAAAACAAAGCTCAAAAAGAAGAGTCTGAGGTCTTATCAAGGAAGAGATGGTGAAGTAGTAATTACTGCTTCAAGCAGTGGGCCGAGAACCAGTGCAACTCACATCCTCCTCCTCAGGTACAGACACACTGGAAGCTCTTTGGGGAAGAGAATTAACAACAGAACCTGAGTTTGTAACCTGCCTTGAGCTCTGATTTGGAAAGGTAATTAAATTCAAATGAAAAACCCACTTCTCCTGCCACAGCAGCTCAGGGCCTCCTGAGCCTCTAACACACCAGATTAAATCTTCACTTGCTGCGGGACCTTAACAGAAGAGCAGAAATAAAGGAGTGTCGAGGGAAGAAGCCAATATCCAGGGCTGGAGGCTGTAGCTACTGGAGACGCTGAGTCGAGGGTCTAGAGGATGACCACTCACCTGCCCTGTGTTGTAGCTGTTCACAATGACAGCCAGAATGAAGGCAGTCATTGTCCGATGCTCAGCCTACGAAAAATAGACAATCACATTTAAAGGAATCCTTGCTACTTATTCCAACAGACAACCTTGCTGCACATCAAGTCAATGGGACAACTCGCTGATTAAGTGCTGTGCAACACTGTCTCGCTGTAACATGCAGCCTTATAATCAACAGATGTCACCTCTGCCCTCCCCATACACTTGTGATCATTTGTTGATAGATTCCAGTGCTCACATGACAATTAACTGTGTAAGGATTTTAACCTCATTCCAACACAACCTCCAAGGTATATGGAAAGAACAAACACAATCTGTCTGTAAAGGTTTGTTTTTTTAATCATTTTAAGAAAATATCTTTACAGTAAAATTTAACAAAAACTGAAAATCAAAGAGGCTGCTACTTGCAAAAAGGCTTTGCTGGTATCACCACCATGCATCTGTTTTATGGCTCAAATAAATCAGGCATGCTTTTGCCTAGTAAATATCCATAAATTTAGCATCCGCAGGAGGCCGTGAGGACTCCTTATGGCTGGAGACCTGTGTGACAGCACAGAGAACACACAGCCTGCTGAAAGGGGTCTGACCTAGTGATGCAACTAGGACTGAGGTTAACATGGATGGGCACTAGGCATTCAGATGCTGATGCTGCCCCCAATTCTCCTCTCATTGGGCTGTGCTGTTGGCTCCTTACTGGGCAGGCCTGACTCCAAAGTGGTGGAGGGCACCAGGACCCAGCAGGACCACTTGTGGCTACAGCCCTGGTGAGACCTTTAATAGAATGGACAGGGCAACCACTAAACACAAGAAAGGGCAATGCTCCTGCCACAGACCTAACACTATCTCAATCACAAGGTGATAAAGGCAAGAAGCTCGAATGTTTATTTTTGGCTGTGTAATAAGAAAGCAGAGGAGAATGTGGGTTATTGTTTCACAAACTGCCACATAGAGTTACAAAGAGACCACACTCGCTTCCACACTCAGCAAAAAGATGGAAACAAAGCCCACTCCAAGGTTGCATACTATGTGGCATTCTATAGACTAAGGTTTCATTCCTCAAAGGAGAGAGCGCTCAACTTCACCGTAAGCCCACTGAAGAGATTACTGGATAATACAAAGGACCCTGCAGCACCTTAGTGTACCAAGTGCAGTAGGTCTCTCAAGGCTGGTGGATCACTGTGTCAGTAGCACCCCACCCCCCTTCACATTAAAAAAAAACATATGGTTTTGTTCTTACTGGCATGTAAGGATCTGCTAGAACGGAGAGGAAATACTTATGTCCGTTGTCCTTCACCAGGTCTGCTTGACAAGACTGAAAAATGAAAGTAGGACAGACAGAGGGTCAGACGTGCTGAAGGGAACATCCATTGTCTTAAGAAAAAAACTTTTCTTGTGTGCAGAGAACACCTGAATCTAACATACCATCCTTGGGGAGCTCTGAGGCCCTCACTCCCTGTCACATGGTACATTCACCTGATTTCCTTTTTTTTTGTGGATTCCTGTGGACCCAAACTCATGATACACAGTACTGGTTGGCAGGTGGTGGCATGCACCAGCTCATTTAATTTCTGGATTACTGTTGGTCCTCAGGGCCAGATGCAAATCCAGACTACCAGGCACATTTGGCCATCGGTGATGCTGCCTATTGCACTAACATTTCATGCACTGAAATACCACTTCAAATGGAAAAACATTTCAAAAGCATTGGGGGTAACAAATCCTTGCAGAAATATTAAGGAGAGTGGAGCACTGCTGCTCAGTAATTTCTGATCCCAAGTTAATGCACCCATCCAGCCCAATGCATGAAGAAGTTCCCAAACTCTGCCCGAGGCTCTGCAGGACTTCGGCAATATATTTGCATGAGACTGAGTAGTATGAACTGCTATTTGAGAGTATAAAAACTTGGTGGCAGCCTTTGAGGACCACATTTGGGAAGTCCGGCCTTACAGGAACTCTCCTGAGGAAACCTGCAGAGACCCTGAGGATCCTCAGCAGAGGCGCGTTTCACTAGGGCTTCTGATCAGCCCTCAAGCAAGACTTGTATGGAACAGGAGAAGTAACACACCACTCAAGTTTCATTTTGTACATTCTAGATGTGTCATCCTTCTTCTGACAGTGTAACTGGTCTGCATCAGGTTCCTTCCCTGATTTAGTGTACTCTTAGCAATGCCTTCCCGCTCATTACAAGAAATACTATCAAGATTCCTATATGATTCCAGCTTCCCAGCTATGAAACCCTCCAAACACAAGGAAACAAAATGGCGGAAGGGCTTGGTTTTGGCTGTCAGCTCATAGCCTCTTTGTGAACATGTCATATTAGGATCAACACAAGAACACAAGCGGACTGAATTTTAGTACACATACATATGCACACACCCACCTACTCTCCCCCCGTTCCCTTCCAAGTCCTCATATGGCTGTGATAATCTTACATGTTGAATACATTAATTTGAATAAAAAAAGGAAAATATAGAAAAAAAACAGAAGTCAGAAGATGATAGAGGACAATATCAGAGCTGGGAAAGCAAGCGCTACTCAAGTACCTTCTTTTGGGATTGAGGCCAGGACAAAGCTCAAGAACCTTCAGGATTCAAGGTGGCATCTCAAAACCCACCATGACTCACTACGCAAGTTCCTCGTGCTAAAGGCCAGTTGTTTAGGGCTTTCAGTGAAGGATCAACGTACTAATCCCTCACTCACACAAAACAGACTTGTATATACATAAGTACATAAGTAATGCCATACTGGGAAAAGACCAAAGGTCCATCGAGCCCAGCATCCTGTCCCCGACAGTGGCCAATCCAGGTACAAGACACCTGGCAAGCTAGCTAAAAGTACAAACATTTTATACATGTCATTCCTGAAATTGTGAATTTTTCCCAAGTCCATTTAGTAGTGGTCTATGGACTTGTCCTTTAGGAAACAGTCCAACCCCTTTTTAAACTCTGCCAAGCTAACCGCCTTCACTATGTTCTCCGTCAACGAATTCCAGTGTTTAATTACGCATCGGGTGAAGAAATATTTTCTCCGATTTGTTTTAAATTACTACACTGTAGTTTCATCGCATGCCCCCTTAGTCCTAGTATTTTTGGAAAGCGTGAACAGACGCTTCACATCCACCTGTTCCACTCCACTCATTATTTTATATACTTTCGTTGCGATTGTGTACAGGTTGACTCGGGTATTTAAAATTGTTTAGAAATGGTTAGTTGTATACGCGGGAGAGCCTAACCTATAAAATTTTTATTTCACTGCGTGCGTTGTAGCCACTTAAGGTTCATTGGGGTGATTACGTTGTAGCTAATCAGCGGGACCCGTTGGACCGCTGCTCCTCGACTCAGAGGACCTTATTCGCAGGTTTTTTGAGTTCATTTTGGGAGTTTTGCAATGTCCCTTTTTGGGGGCTCTATCATGGTGTTGGTGCCCATGGCCAATAATTATCAGTGTAGTTTTTGGCAGGCATGTTGTAGCTGTCTTTAGAAGCACACTCTGGGGAGTAGTTTTTATTAATTTGGGATAGAGTAGTAAATAATAATAGCTGACACTAGGTATTTATTCACTTATTCACCCATTCTTTGGGTACATCCTGTTTACTGTTTTTGTCTCTCTCCCTTTTTATGTCACTAACGGTCAAAGCTGTCCGCTAATTTTTAGTAATTTTTATTTTGGGTCCCTATGTTGGAGTACATTAGCAGATGCGTGAGTATGATTGTGTTATGTCTTTGCATGTTCTACTATCAGGATAATGATTGCATGTTTTTGTAACCTATTAGCACATTATCATTTCTAGGTCTTGTTATCCCTGAAGCTGCCTTTTGAACCACTAATCTTGTACCAAGTCTGGTCAATATATATATTATTAATCTAGTTCATTTTTTCCCTATAGCAAATTACAGATCTGGAGCTTATTTGTAGACCACTTGCTCACTAGGTCCCGTTATTATACATATTGGGTGATGTTGTTCACTGCCCATTATATCATATCTTCCTCTCCGCACCCAACACCAGATACTAGTGATCTGACATCCGAAACAAACCTTTCTATTTTGCGGTTAACCTCCCTATGCCACCGAGAGTTCGGAAGGGCATAGTGATCCCGCCAACTGTTCTCTTTCTCAATTGATTTTCTATGGAAATTACATTGTATGAATTGTGAGTATTTTCATTTATTGTATGTGTTACTATTAAGCTTGCCGTTATATACTTTCATGGCATGTTGGATTAGCTCTAATTTAAATGTTTTATTTTCCATATTTAGGATTAAGATTTTGTCCTCAGTACAGAAGAACACCTCTGTATGTGGGACAATAACTGTGTATGTGTATGAGTGTGATTTTCCTTTTCTTTTCTGTCTGTGTGCTATGACTTGTAATTGGCTACTGGAATATTTATTTTTATGTTTTTTGTTTTGAAACCCTAAACAATTCCTTAACCGTGCACATTTCCGATGATTGGTTTTAAACTATATTTAACTTTAAGTTTTCCACGTATCAGGATTAGGTTACAGTTTTAATTTTACGTCTGTATGTTCCTGTGTGTCCTGTAATAAATGGCATATATTAAACCAGCTATTTATTAGGGAATCATCTCTTTAGTTTTAAATTTGTGCTTTAAGGTTACTCTGCGAGATTGCCTATCAACTGCAGTGATAGTAAATCTCAAAGGAGTGTTTTGTTTCCAGGATTGTATATTATTTCATTTAAGCAATGTTTGTTTGATTTGTGATGTTAAATATCTGATTGTTTTTGATTTCTGATAAATTGCTTTCACTAGAAATGCAAGCACTTTATGACATTGTTTAAAATAACCTGGCTTTTATTGGGGATGTGTTCCGTAATAATGAATTAACTGTTTTAATTTTCTTTTCACGTCTTATCTACTACTTTCAAACTTCCTTCCCTGCCTCTTAAAGATTATAGTTTTATGATAGAGTTCCAGCATTTTTGGTTCTCAATAGGATTTAGAGATTAACCCTTGCATAACATAACTAACTGGTAAATCAGAACTGAAGACTTTTCTGTGTTATCCTTGGTACTCTTTGTTTAGAATTAAATTTACAATGTAGGCTTACAAGCTGTTCCATTTATCATATGAACATAGCCTACTGGTCAATTTGTGCATTTATTGCATTTATTGCATTAATAAAAATTGTTATTATTCTTGATTTTTGAATGTTACTAAAATGTTTAAAGAAATGCTCCTACTTCTTGTCTTCTGCTTATAAAGCTGCTCCTCCTCTGTATTTAAAATATACTCTAAATTGTAAATTGATTGCTGGGAATATATAGCTTATTTTTAGCTATCCCTCTGAATGTGAATCTTCATATGCTGTCATAATTTAGGGCCCAAAATTGTGAGAGCATAGAAAGGATCAAATTAAAATTTAATATAAGTTTTATTTTCCAAATTGGCTGTGAACTATTACAGAGAACTATAGGTTATTGTCCTTCTCATTTGACCTATTTTAACCTTGTAAAGGTCACGTAAGGAGGCCTCATAGAAATATATAGTTTTTTACATTTCTGATATTAGCTTTTCTCTATCTCTCTAAATATCATATTAAAAGGCTACATTTTCCTGGAGCAGACTCTTACCACAATGTTTCCTCAGACTCTGCTTACTTCCTGTGCCAGCAACATCAACTTTACAAAGAACATTTTATTATATTATATATTGACACTATGCTCCACCTACTGATGCGCAAAGGAACTAACAATGCATTTTATAATCTATTCTTTCTAATGGTCTTATGCTGAGATTTGACCACTTGATTTTACTTCTTATATCACCTCTATTATTAAGTCCTGTAGGTTGAGTGAAGACTGTCAATCCAATTTCTGATCTACCGCCTCTATTCTAGTTTAGTACTTCTACTGCAACTGACTCTGGCAAGAAAAAGAAGCACCAACTTCTCCAATGAGAATTTTCTTTTGTCCAAATGATGTCATTAATGTAGCCCTTCTTGGTTATGCTCTCAAATATTTTGTTGTATTGAATATTTTTGCAGGCTTCTCATCTTTTCCAAACCTACATGTAACTTTACGTATGAGCTCTCTATTACAACAGACAACGACCGTGATTCCAGAATATACTTCCATCACCTGGACTTTTATGAGTTTTAGATTTCTGCACATTAATCTTCAACTTTGACTATGACTATTTGCTAATTGACCCTTCTTTCTGAATCATCTAACTCGTAAGTCCTGCTGGCCTCCTGCAGCTGAGGGCTCAACCCTTGGTGAATGGTAGTCATCGTAGGTGAAGATTCCATCTATTGGCGATAAATTGCAACGCATTGCCCTCCATACATCAATAATTGAACATTTACCATCATCTCTAAATTCTAATTGTTTTTTGTAGATACAATTTCATATACTATTGCTATTTATGTAAATGGCTTTTCATTATTGAACCCTTCTGGTTTCCCTTTTGCTTTTGCACGTAATTAGCACTATTTTCTCCATGTTTACATTGTCTTCATGTCTATTCAATTCACCCTGACTATGCCCACTAAGATATAGCAATGTATCATTCAGGCATACAGTCATGTTGCATATTCCTTTGACAACCTCTGACTCTTGATGAACTGTTTATGATGCTGCATGCCTAGAATAAAGACATGGAAAGATCCCAATTTGTACCACAAGTACGTCTTCAAGATCTATCCAGGCCCAAATGATGTTAGACCCCAACCATCTCAAGACCAGCCATTCCTTCAGCAAGCCAGCCTGAAAATCCAGCCCTGTTAGATCTCCGTCCAGATTCTTCTGCGCTTCCACCGCCTCAACCATGATCAATGAAGGAGAATTTGGAACTGATACTTAATTTAAGAATTACTGTTGCTGTTTATGGACATTATAGATTCATGTTTTGTTTTATTTTCAGTTTAGCAGTAATCCTGTCTAGAAAAGGTTTTTTTTTTTTATTATTGTTCTTTATTGTTCTAATTGTTTTTCTAAGAGTTTCCTTGTTATTTCTTATGTAATTTGAATGGAAGTTGATATTGCTCAGATACGAGTATCAACCAGTTATGCCGTTCTACTACTGTTTTCCCCTTATCTTTGCCTCCCATGACTTTGAACAAGTGCAAGCTGTATTCACATCTTTGTGCACTACACTTCCCATAAGACCCTATTCAGTTCTTTTAGTTCTCTGAACTATGCTTTCCCTCTAACAGCCCACAGCCCCCCTTCCTGTCTACATTTCTCTCGGCTATTTTTCCTTACACTGCATTATAACCTCTGATTTCCGTTTCTCCTTACAGATATATAGTTTCTATCTTATACTCCGGTGCTCCGGTGCTATCTTTTCAGCTGTTATGAATGACTGCGTAGTATCTCTTATTCCGTCTTTTTTCCCTTTTGCATCTTTTTGTATGTCTCTGCACTCCGTCTAATTTGGATTTTTTTGTATGTGAACTATACTGTTCGTCTCTGCTTTTTCTAGTTCTTATCTCTGTATGCCGTTGTCTAAATCTGGCTTGGCTTTTTCACTTTGAAGCGCATTTTCTGTTCTTTATTATTTACTGCGTAGTCCACCTAATTGCCCTTTTTCACTGCTGCTTAGTTCTGTGCTCTCACCCCACCCCCATAGTCATTTCTTTTTCCCTTAAGTCCAATCTGAATTCCTTCCTCCCTGCCCTCTTCTCTGATGCTCTACCGACTTCTATACCATATGTCTGTGGCCCGCACGATACCAATTGGGGTAACTTAACACCTTACATACACCTTCTTGGCTTCTGGTGTAAACTAGAAATCATCTTTTTTTTGATTTCCTTATAAAACTAATCTTTTTCCTTCTCAGTCCCATGTGTTGTGAGTTTTGTTTTTCTTTCCGGAACAAAGCTTACTACATTACTAGTAACTGTCATATTTGATACATCTATTCCCTCTGCCTTTATAAATCCCATTTACATTGCCGACGAGCTGAAGTTCTAAACCCTTTTTTCCCTCACATATTTCTGTAACTTTTAAGAGTTTTCCCTAACAAGCGCTGTAGTTCACTATCTCAAGGACATGAGAATCTGGGAAGCTTGCCCACTTTAGCTGCCTTATCAGTCAGTCCAGCACTGCTTTGGCAGAGGCTACAGTTCACTTTTAAAAGCTCAGAAAGTAATTTTTTTCCCTTCTCCGTCCGTTTTTTCTGTTCTATGCTGAAGCGGTACAAGTTAACCAATCATTTACACAGGGATATTGTGAACCTTTTGCTGTCTATCCTCCGTCAACTGTATTGCTCCTAAATTTACCTAACTATATCTGATTCTCTGGTATATTTCCTTAGCAGGTATCATAATTGTTAAATGACTTATCTTTTAATGCTGCCAAGTCCGTTATACGGGCACCTCTGAGGATGTAACAATGTACGGATGTATTCTTTTTCTTTCACTTTTAAGACTATGACACTGCATCTTAGTCTTACTCTGCATTCTTCTTTTATTTGGACGTTGCCTCCCACTCCCCCAAAATTTTATGCTCATACTACTTTGACTTTTGTACGTTGCCCTCTCTTTCAGCTCACCTCCCTTAAACAATAGATACTCTAATGCTTTCTCATTCTGTCTCTGAGTCATGATTTTAAACCCGAGACAGGTTTCTTTATTTTTGCACTGCTACTGACAGCCTGATAGACTTCATTGTGCTACACCATGTGTTTACAAAGTGTTACAAGAGTATCTTTCCTTCAAACATACATAACTTACCCCTTTGGAACTTTCTCCTTCTTTGTCCTAGTGTAGCTTTCTGTAATTATGTTGCAATACTTCTTTAATCTGTTTTTCGTATTATGCTGATAGTTCATTTACGTGGCCCCCCATGATTTATGCTCCATAATCCCGGTTTTTGCATTTTAAATGGTATTATTCAATTCCTACAGATGTTACTTTCTTTTGCCCTGCATAGATATATGTCTTAATGTTCCACTATAATGTCACATTTACCTTGCTATGATTAATACGCATGTATTTCTTGCTGAATGCTTAACTGGTAGTGTTTTAGGAAGACTGTTGCATATTGTGGTTATATTGTTGAGAAGCAACTGTTTTTGTTACATTTAAATGCTATCATATTGTGCTTGTGCTCTATAATACAGGAATATAGCGTGATTTTCAGAGCATGCTAGTTACAGACTCTTTCTTGTAAAGATATTTGTGCTCAAATCTTCATGTCTTTTACTTCTATGATGGCAGTGCTGGTCCGCTGCCCATCTATAATCTTTAACACTAAGCTACGTATACCAAAACTGTTCTACAAGGTTAAGGATTTCTCAGACTTTTTCAGCTTTGTTTGTCCTGCATGATTGCTTTTGTACTGCTTGCCCTAGCTTCCTTTCTGTTCTGCTCTACCACCCTCAAGCTTTCCTTTCATAGTTTGCTGTGTGGCAACCTTAGTATACACTGTAAACTAAGGTGCCTTACCCGAAAAGCTTACATGTTTTTCTCCCTTTAAAACAAAATTCTTTCTTGCTACCTTTCTAGCTATAAACCACACTTCCTGCATTCTATTTAAAACTGCACAGCTACCTTTGTTTCCTCCTGTTATTACAGTTTCGTTCTGTGCACACCCCTGATAAGATTGCTGTTCGGAGTGTGTCCCTTTTTCCTCGTACCCGCTTGTATGTCTCCTTATTCTATTTGTTTATTTATAACTTTCTTTCACCGTTAGCTGGATGCACCGATTACGGCGTTCAGCTCTCCCAGCACTTTGTTTTATTTCTCTCTAATAAAGGAAAGGTCTGTTTCCTCTCGACGGCTGTTTTTAAGTTCTCAGCTTTTATGACTGAGACCTCTCGCCCTATACTTGCAGTCTCATTTCTCTGTATTTTTGCTTTCCCCATTTACAAGTGCATAGCTGTCTATTTTCCTCTTTTTCTGTGGCTGTTTTATAAATAACTTCCCCTCCATTCTCTGCCCTCTCTGTCTCTCGTATCTGTTAATGTCTAGCTTAGGAATGTATTATCCTGTTTCTAATAATCTCCGGTAATAACCTTTCGCCCTGTACGGCAACGGCACCCTTCTTTTCTCCTGACTATGCTTCCTGCTCTTACATATAACCTGTCTGTCTGTAAGGTTACGTTCTCTTCTCTGCCACTCATTCAAATATATTTCTTTTTAATTTTGATAGTCTCTTGGCTACTATTTTCAGTTGTTTTATTAAATTTGTACTTGTCCTACTCTTAATTAATGCTTAAGGTTTGTTATTTATTTTCCTATTTGAAATTTGCTTAGACGCTATATGGATTATATCTTGCTCCCGTTATAAGCTAGGCGCTATGCTGTCCCCGCCCATCAGCTTCTATTGCTTGCATTATCTATTTTACTGTTTGTGTTATACTGCGCTAGATATGAGGGGATCTTATTCACTCTCTAGATAAGATTCTCATATAGTTCAGGTTTCTTGTGCTCTGTTTTAATGACGTACTCGTTTTAAAGACCTTAATAGATATGCATATAAAATATGTTTTCCCTTTTCTGTTGAGAAGATGATGACTGCGTGCCATGAGAATACAGCGTTGCTTCACTTCTTCAGTTATTTCCTGTTGGTTCTTTATAACCCAACCCACCTTTTCTTTCCTTCTAATGCTGCAGCTGTTCTGTTTGTCATCACAATCACTGACTAGTATGTATGTTTTATGCTGTATCATTGGAGAAGTTCTTGATGTAAGAATCACATGTTTTAATTGTCCTTTTCGATGTTCCAGTTACATATATGGTTCTCCTCTGTTACTCTTATTATAGTATGTAGTAGTTTCATGTCTTGTTTAAAATCTATATTTTGTTTTCATATACAGCTTTCAACCTACCCTTACAGCTTATTTGTTGCCTTACATTACAAATTAGGTAGGCCCAGTTTTTATCATATAATATGTACACTTATCTTTCCTAATTAGTTTTCTTCTTTTACTACAGGTATGAATGAATTTATTTGTACTGTTTGCCCTTGTATTGCAGGCTTTCTTATTGTTACTGTTCCGCTCTAATGCTTTTGAGTTTTCCTTCTCCTGGTTGTTGAGTGGAAAAATATATTGTCTAGTGAATGATGAACGTGGAATTTTCACATTTTTTGTCCTGACTAAGGTGTTCCAACCTAAAGGCTCTTTTTATGACTGTGAACTTTCCAAAGAGCTTACATTTGTTTTGTTTTGCTTTGGAATATTTCGTTTTTCTCTCTATTTTTCTATCACTTCTATAGTAATTTACAGGGGCTTTTCCTGGGACTACTCTACTTTTATTGTTTCTTATATACCAGTGTCACGCTATAACCATTGGGTTTGATACCGATGTCTGGGACTTACATCCATTGAGGGTGTTCCAATGGATGACGGTATCTCATTTATTAGATTTTGGGCAGACTTCCATTCCATTTTCGGAGTGGCCTGCGGTTTCGGCATTATTGCCCACCTATAAGTTACTTGTATAGATGAGCGCGGGGTTAATAAAGAGACGTCTAACGACTTTCGTTGCGAGTGTATACAGGTTGACTGGGGCCCTAAATTTTTGTTCTCTTCTAGACGAATATTTAAGCATCTATTGGGGGTTAGCGACAAAATGGCGAGTGTATTCCCATATATGGCGAGTGTATTCCCATATTTCTAACCGGCGAAAACCAATTAGATCGCTGCCCTTTAATTTTAGAGAACTTATTTTCGCTGTTCGCTAAAATCTTTTTTGGAGTTTTTGCTTCCCCCACTTTTGGGGTTTTCAATATGGCGAGTGTTATCCCATATCAAATTCATGGCGAGTGTTATCCCATATGTAATCCAAGGCGAGTGTTATCCATGGTCAATTTCTATAGAAGCATACTCTGGAGGGCAGTATTTTTAGAGTAGGTTATATATAGTAAGTGACACAACTGACTCCTGCACTATTCTCATATTTATGGCTATCATTTCTTTGTTAATATAACCTGCGGCAAAAGCATAGAGCTTTCCGCCAATTGGTAATTTATGTTCTAGGTTCCGTTACTGGGACGCTCTTGAAGACACGTGAGTATAAAGGTATTTTCGATACGCATGATGCATGTTTTCCTTTGAATGATCTTCTTTTGCACCCTTTTTATTTATGTATATATATTTATAGAGGTACCTATTATAATTCTTCGAACTAGGATCCAATTTGAGATTTAATTTGCCATTTTACACTGCACACCTCCACCTATGTGGATTGCTTTCCCTTTACTTCTAAATCCATTATGTCCACTCAGTCCTCTACTAGCCCCCTGGAAAGAGTTCTTAACTTTTTCCCCGCTGATAAAAAAGAACTTTCCCGTTTATGTCAGACCTGGCACACCGTTTGGTCCGCTAAAGACCCAGGACTAGGATGGCCAACAAAGGGTTCATTTGATCAGGGTAAACTCCAAGCCTTGATCTGCTACAATGAATCCAACAAAACAGGAAAATCTAGGGATAAGCATTTAGCTGCTATTAATAAATTCATACTTATTGCACAAAACCAGCATGACAGAGCCCTAGCGAGGTCTAATTGCGATCAAACCCCTTGCCAAGAGGCAATAACACCTACGGCCCCTCCACCCTATGATGCTGCTACCGCTGCAGGTACTACCAAACTCCTACCATGTGCAGTAGGATATACCCCGATACCCCCAGGATATTGTGATAAAATTCAGCTACAGATTTCTCAGGGATCTCAGACACAGACCCCCTTATCTCAAGGATCACAAACAATGATACCCTCGCTGCCTGTGGTATCTCCCGCTCCTATCAGATTTGACCCACCTACTACCGTGCATATTGCTGGTGTAGTTGATCTATCTCTTCCCTCATCACAAAAAGACCCAATTCCAATATCTCAAGGGTCAGTACAAACCCAGACGCCCTTAACCCCTTCAACAACCCCAGGGGCCACAATCACCACCCAATTGCCTACTATTACTGCTGCTCCAACGATGCAAGGCACTACCCAGGCGCTAGCGCCACCCCCGCCTCATGTATATCGTACTATCGGAGGCCATGAGATTGAGATACCCCCACCCATTGTTGAACAATATCCTTGTGTCCCGAACCCATTGGTTCCGGTCACCGTCCAGCATCCTGCTATCAGTCAAATTGACGTAGCTGCCCAGACCTCCACCTACCCTAGTCTAAGATCAGGATTGACTTCGCACATGACCACCCAAACAACTACCTACCCACATATGGAGCACACAACTCAAACATTACCTCCACCACCACATTCGGACTCCCATGTCCAAACTGGTCCCTTGCCCGCTGAATCCCTACAGTCTATCCTATCCCAATTGCGACAAATGGGTTTCATTCCATGTAGTCCTGCTACACAAACACGGGCTATTTGTCAGGAACTCTATGATCGGGGTTTCATTAAACCGCCCCCTGCTCCAGTGAACCCTAGATGGGACACGTTAGGTGCACGGCCAATGCGTCCCTTGGTACTCCCAGCCAAACCAGCTAATAAGGAGCGACCGAAGGTTAGACTCTCCCCATTAGACGAAGCATGGGAAGTTTTAAAACAACAACTCCCCACAAAATCGGACATAGAGGATATTCGAACGAGCCTCCTCCGATGTTCCATTTCTCCCCTTTTTCAGATAGTGAAGTAATCCCTTCCCTTGCAGACGATTCACCTCGTTTTACGTTACCTAATACCCCAGTCCCCTCGGAAGAACAATACGGTCACGCATTGGCTAGTATGGGAGATGGCCTCGCGTTTGTTTCAGAGGGACTTCGTTCCTTACGCAAGTCCCTGACAACACAACCGCGCCCTGATACCCCGGACACCGTGGTATCTGTTGCACCAAAATCTGATTTTCCTCAACAACATGATCTTATTTCTCATCATACCAGACAACGCCACCCTCAAAGTTATTTTACTAATGAGGGATCTAACCGCTGCCTTACAGTCATTGATAGTCCCATCATCCTACAGTTTTGCCCGCCCTAAATACCAGTACAGAAACCTATCCTATCTGATCCACCTAGCACACCTGCTCAATATGTGGCATTACATGAGAATTCATGGCATTATGTTCGACCATGGATTGATAACCTTGCAGGATGGTCTGAGGCGCTCCAGCCCCAGTCCGCCCTCTTCCCGCGTGAAGGATCCTTACGTTCTGACAAACTTTCACTTGTAAGAGATCTAATTTATGACCACCCCGACCCCCATTGGGATCAGAAAACGACCCTCTACCTAATTCAAGGTCTCCAAGTTTGGAAAAAGTATGAGAATCAGTTTCCCCCAACCACCTCGATTGATCTCCTTAAATCAGTGAAACTTTTTCCCCTGTTGAATAAAATGTCCGGAGGTGTCCCTCATACGGAATATACTCCACTTTCAGCGGTTGAATTGAACAGCCTCATACTACAGCTCCCAGATATTGCACAGGGAGGTAATCGATGGTTGAAGAAAGTACAAGACATAACCCTGGGGACCACTCTGTCAGTCGGCGACATGAAAGCGCTCCTGGGCAGAACCCCACACGCTAGTGTCACTGACATATTCACTCAATCGGGCTATGCAAAATTTGTTACAGATACCCAATATGATGGTAACCCTTTGACTGAAATTCAGACAAAAATATTTCAGGAAATCCGGACCATGTATCCAACCCTTAAAGACTTTTCGGTTATCACTTCCCAAAGATGGGAAATGGATTCAGAGCCTATTGAGGCTTATTTACTCAGACTCCAAGGCCTTTATAAGGAAGAGACTGAGGAAAAATTTGACTCTGATAATGCTCTTCCAGTATTCTATCATTTACTGAAGGGTACCTTACCTTCAGAAATTAAACTAAAGTTGGAGAACACCGTGGGTCTCCACCTGGAAAAATGGCCTAAAATTCGTGAACACATCCTTCATCATTGCAGACGGCTCATTAAAAGCAAGCAAAATGAAGCCCAACATCGTAAGACAGTACACACTAACTTGGAAGTGCTGCAGACTGAAGATCTCAAAGAGAAAAGAGCCTCTAGGAGCTCTGACCCTGATACCAATACTCCTGACACTTCTCCCCCTGTTATTGTTATGTATGCTGACCAACGCTATGACAATAATGGCCGAAATCGGCCCTACCGCCCAGACCGTAGAATTGATTACCCAGAAGAACGGGGTCGTCGCTCTCTACCCCAACGAGGTCCCCCAAGGGGCCCTCTTGAGGATACTAGGCGACAACGAGACTACCGTTCCCGGCCTAGCCCTGATCGCTATCCTGATGTGCTCTGTTATCGCTGCCAACAATATGGTCATTATGCTGCTGAATGTCTTCAGACACAGCCATATAGATTTAGAAAATCGCAGGTCCGTCAAAATCCCCCTGAACGGCAGTCATTCCCTTTATGGAACCCGGATCAACACCGTCCGCAGTGACCACAGATTTAGGGATCAATATTACCCACCCCATAATGACTAGGCGTTACCCCAAACCCGATTTGATTTTGTTGCTCTCAGTCACTCATACTACTCAGCTCCTCATTTAGTATCCAGAAACCATTTCTCTGTATATGTATTGGTGTGATGTTTCTGTTTCTATTACAGGTGACATGTCGTTATCTTATATTTTTTTTTTAGGTTTAATTGCAAGTGTATGTTTATGGTACCATACAAATGACCTAACTGAGTCAGCAAGTTCTTTATTTGTTTTTTTTTGCATACCTTCCCTGGGGAGTTCTTATCAACTGCAGGGATAAGCGATCCCCAGAGAATGTTCATTTTATGTTTTTTTATATAAACCTTAACTGACTTATTTATGCCATTTTACTCTATACGGGATCCCTTTTAAATAAAAGCTGTGTATTGCACATTTTTAAAATGTTTTCTGCTTTAACTGTTACGCTGTTTAAATTGATGTTTAAATTAATGTGACATTCACTTCTTTAGTTTTTTCATGAATATAAAGCCTTCATTTTTGAAATTTCTCTATGATATGTGTGACATCTGAAAGCTTTTCATTATTTCCTTGTCTAAGAAAGAAGAAATATTTAATAACCATTATCCGTTATATGGACTGAATGCGAAAAATATTCCCCTGAACTGGCCATTTGGGGAAGCATTTTGCGCTGATCATAGATTTTGTACTATTCTTGGACTAAGAATTGGTGAAGCTTTCAAACATAAATTGGGAAAATTATACACTCCACTTTCTGATTCCTTTCTATTCAAAACAGGTTCTCACAATATGGCAACTATTACTCTTTTTATCTCTCTGTCTTTCACTGTGAGTGATTGTGAGAAGAACTGGTGTACATTATTCGTGTGCAGCGGTCCTGGAATTTATGCTCTGTGTATTTAACTAACACCTTGCTTCAACTAACTCTTACCACATGGTGGCTTTGTCTTAAAGCGATATGCTTCTCTCTACTTCTTTGACTGACTGAAAAGGGTTACTTAAACTCTATGTGAAGGTCAATCAAGTGGCTGCACTTTTTAATGTTTTTCTTTCATTTGTCTTTTTCGAGGAACCTTTTTCTTGCATTGCCGTCTGAATACGCCTTGCTGCAATTCAGATGTATAATATTTTGTTTTATTTTTATTTTTATATATTTTATTTTTTTTTGGGGGGATTTTTTATAATTTTTCATTTTCGATGCTTTGTTTCTTACCAAGCCTCTTTCCTGGCCCCTAGCATTCTGACTTCTTTCAATAACTTAACCACATAAATTGCACTACTGGTCTGTTTAAGTTTTGCCTTTCCTCAGATGGATACAGGAATTCCGTTGACGTCCCTCACCGAGGAGACGACTGCTAGCAAAGAAGAACTACCCAATAATGTATCTGATCTGAAGGCTATGTTGCAGCAAAGAATCGCTAAATTAAAAGACAGATGCACAGACCCCAACATTACCCGGCGTGAGATACGAGACATTGTTGAGCGTGAGTTTCAACAGATGCATCAATTGGTCCACGAGCGAAAGAGACAGGCTCTCCACTTATTAGAGTTACAAAAAGCTTTGGCCTCTACCTCTCTTTCTGAATCATCTAACTCGTAAGTCCTACTGGCCTCCTGCAGCTGAGGGCTCAACCCTTGGTGAATGGTAGTCATCACAGGTGAAGATTCTATATCTATTGGCGATAAATTGCAACGCATTGCCCTCCATACATCAATAATTGAACATTTACCATCATCTCTAAATTCTAATTGTTTTTTTGTAGATACAATTTCATATATACTATTGCTATTTATGTAAATTGGCTTTTCATTATTGAACCCCAATGTTTACATTGACTTTCATGTCTATTCAATTCACCCTGACTGTGCCCACTAAGATATAGCAATGTATCATTCAGGCATACAGTCATGTTGCATATTCCTTTGACAACCTCTGACTCTTGATGAACTGTTTATGATGCTGCATGCCTAGAATAAAGACATGGAAAGATCCCAATTTGTACACCACAAGTACGTCTTCAAGATCTATCCAGGCCCAAATGATGTTAGATCCCCCAACCATCTCAAGACCAGCCACTTCCTTCAGCAAGCCAGCCTGAAAACCCAGCCCTGTTAGATCTCCGTCCAGATTCTTCAGCGCTTCCATCGCCTCAACCATGATCGATGAAAGAGACTTTAGAACTGATACTTAATTTGAGAACTACTGTTGCTGTTTATGGACATTATAGATTCATATTTTGTTTTATTTTAGCAGTAATCCTGTCTAGATATTGAAAAGGTTTTATTTTTATTTTTCTATTATTTTCTTTATTGTTCTTTATTGTTCTAATTGTTTTTCTAAGAGTTTCCCTATTATTTCTGTTTATGTAATTTGAATGGAAGTTGATATTGCTCAGATACGAGTATCAACCAGTTATGCAATTGTTTAACTCTGGTGTAGGCTTACTTACGTTGCATGTCTTTTTGTAGGTTTGACTAAGCTCCAAGTGGGGTAATGAGTATATAAATTGCTTCCCATACTTCCAGGTCATTATGCATATGTCAAGATCCATGCATAACCTTTGATACCATTTTTGCTGTATGAGGCAACCTCATACTTGCTATCCACTTATTAGTGCTCATGATTGGATGCCAATGATGAGTAATAGTAAGATCCAAGAATTCCGACCTGTTTAAGGATTCTGAATACCTACAGCCTTAAACAGCCTGTAATCTGAATACTAACTATATATTTGTTGAGCCACCATAACAATGCTTAATCGAAACCACTGTTCCTTCTCAAGACTACTGAGATACATACATTAGATTATCTCCCTATGTACTATGCAACAGATACAATAGAAGTCATAGAAAGACCTGAAAGTATTAGTATGACCTATACTTCATGAGAGTTTGTAGATGAACTCATGGTTTTGTCCCATTCATAAAACCTCTATCACTACAGGTTTGAGTACGCCTCAAGAGGGGTAACATCAAGATTAAGGCCCAAGGGGTTGGGTAATATAAAGGGAATTCCATATGCCCAGAAATATACCACCTAAGAATGAAGTTTTCTGTCTGGCATAATATCTGCTAGCAATCCATAAGAGCAAAACTCCCCCTCTCGTTTGAAAGCTTGCCACCTTCTGGAATGGATGATGACAAGCTTGACGAGCTTTGTGTCACCCCTCCTCAGAGGGGGTGACAAGTGGGGAATGTATAATTATAGTACAGCAAGAGACCCTCACTGGATGCCCACCGGAAGGGTGGGAAGGCCAGATTTTAGGACCCAGGCTGTAAAAATACCAGCCAGGTTTAAAAATCTATGACTGGCTGCGCAAGGACTTGCTTTTCCTGTAAGTTAATATGTGTCCCCGCTTGGGATCCATCCACTGGAATAGTGGTGGGTCAATTTACATACCTTTAACAGCTAAAATAACTGAAAAAGTACTGACTAGGCCAAACAACAAGTAAATGATTTAATATTTCAGAATCTGTAAAAAAAAAGCAGGTCTGAACAATGAGTCCTGACACAAACTGGTACAACTGTCACTTTAAATCAGATGAACAAAATGGAGTCTATTACTTTTGTATAAAAGGCAACAGAGGTTATACAGGGTTATACAAGGTTATACAGGGTTCTTAAGATGGCGTGAAAAGTATTGCGACACAGACAGATGTGGAACTGTTATCTCAAAGCTTCCCAAAACATGCTGATAACACTGCATGGGAAAGTATCATCTCAGAAATTGAGAGCTAGGTATCTCACCATTGACTTCTATGGAGAGTTTGTGTATAAAAGAGGGGACAATTTGCCATAGCTTTGGTATCCGCCCCAACGCTTATCTCAGACGGCGAAGCTCTGTCCGGTTGTACCCAGAATCTATCTGCTGAATGTACCTGATTAAAGTCTGATGCCTGTACTTGTACCAACTTGAAGACTTGTCTTTGGGTAAGAAATAAAATGTATCTATTTATTCAAATCTATCTCTGTCTTTATTCTATCTTCTCTTTACCTTACATTTAGTTTACAAGGCAGATTACATACACTCAGTCTCTGGAGAAACTTAGACAGATTTTTATTAGGCATTATCTGGGAACATAAATGGCCCAGAGTATACCTAGATCCAGGAAGACAGAAAGCAGTAGTTATGGGAATTAGAATTCGATTACAGCCCCTAATGCAAACCCAGAGCAGACCTCCTTGTGATTGGGTGACAATGGAGGTTGGAGAAACCATACAGAGCCTGTTAGGTAAAATAGGTATCTTTAGTCCCCCGTGTGATCTGGAGTCAGAAAGAGGTCCAAGAGGGGGAAATTAAAACAGTGGCTACTGTCATCTCTGCTCTTATAAATTGAGGGGGGAGACAGTTTCCTGTCAGAAAGGTATAGAAAAACGTTTTATGGAGTTTATCAGAGTTTATATACATTAAATTGCTCATCTTTAATTTATTTTTAAAATATTGTTGTAAATGATTTTCTTTATGTACTGTTTCATTTATGTATGTCTCTTTTTAGACTCCTGAGGCAGGCGCCTATCCGCTGAAACATGGCCACTGTGTGGTCGAGTCATATTGGTGTTTAATAAACCTTGGGTACAAGACTTTTGGCATCTCTCTTGTGTTCCTTGAATGAGCCAGTTTACGGTACTGTTTGGTGGAAGTGCATAAGTACATAAGTACATAAGCACTGCCACGCTGGGAAAAGACCAAAGGTCCATCAAGCCCAGCACTCTGTCTCCGACAGCGGTCAATCCAGGCCCCAAGAACCTGGCACAAACCCAAAATTTAATAACAATCAATGGACTTTTCCTTCAGGAATCTGTCAAGGGTGACAGGAAGGACTATATAGAAGCTAAGGATAAGGCAGAATTGCTTAACGATTGTTCTTGTTCTGTGTTTATAGATGAAGGGCTGGGAGTAGGATCACAGAAAACAAATAGAAATGGAAGTGTGGTAGACCTGAATGATTTTCAGAGGACTGTATTCGTGAGAAGCTAGCTAAACTAAAGATGGATAAAATGATGGGCCTGGATGGCATAAATCTGAGGGTACTGAAAAAATTTAGGCCCCCTTTTACTAAGGCGTGCTCACGTTTTTAGCGTGCGCTAAAATTGTAGGCGCGCTAAACATTAGAGATGCCCATAGGAATGTTTTGGCATCTCTAACATTTAACGCTCCTACAATTTTAGCGTGCGCTAAAAATGTGAACACGCCTTAGTATTTGG
The DNA here is from genome assembly GCF_901765095.1 of Microcaecilia unicolor. Taxonomy (NCBI): domain Eukaryota; kingdom Metazoa; phylum Chordata; class Amphibia; order Gymnophiona; family Siphonopidae; genus Microcaecilia; species Microcaecilia unicolor. The sequence goes on along the minus strand of NW_021963551.1, from coordinate 40,531 downwards.
TATCTAAATTAATGTAAACACTTCTAAAACAGGGAATAGTGTAGTTTCTGGAAACCAATAGATTGCAGGACCTGAGGCAGCATGTTTTCACTCGAGGCATGTCTTGTCAGACAAATCTTATTTGGGTGACCGCAGAGTTGGATTAAAGGAGAGTGCTAGATATTGTGTACTTAGATTTTAGCAAAGCCTTTGACACAGTTCTGCATATATGACTTATAAATAAAATGAGTGCCCTCAGTATGGACCCTAAGTGACTAACTGGGTTAAGAATAGGTTGAGTGGAAGGTGATGTGGGGTAATAGTAAGTGGAGCTCATTCTTAAATAAAGGATGTTTCCAGTGGTGTGCCACAAGATTCAGTTCTGGTCAAATTTCTTTTAACTTTTTTGTAAATAATATTGCTAAAGAGCTGTCTGGTAAGGTTAGCCTCTCTGCAGATGATACCAAAATCTGTAATAAGGCAGACACCCCTGATGGTACAGATAGCATAAGGAGGGACCTAGCAAAATGTGAAGAATGGTCCAGAATTTGGTAGGTAAGATTTAATGCTAAAAAATGCAGAGACATGCATTTGGGCTACAAAAATCAAGGGAGCAGAACAATTTAGGGGGTGAAGTACTTCTGTGCATGCAAATGGTGTGGGAATTGGGTATGAGCATATGTGATGATTATAAGATGGCCAAACAGGTAGACAAGGTAATGGCGAAAGCTAGGATGCTTGGGTGGATAGAGAGAGATATGGCTAACAGGAAAAAAATGAGGTGATAATGCCTTTGTATAAGTCTCATTTAGAGTACTGTGTACAGTTCTGGAGACCACACTTTCAAAAATAGATAACCAGAGGGTGGCTATTAAAATGGTCAGTGTGGTCTTTGTCATAAAGTGTATGGGGACAGACTTAAAGATCTCAATATATATATTCTGGAAGAAACACAGGTGAGAGGAGATATGATAGAGATGTTTAAATACTTCCATGACATAAATGTACAAGAAGCGAGTCTCATTCAATTGAAAGGAATCTTTGGAATAAGGGGGCATAGGATGAAGGGGAAAGAGGAAAGACTCAGGAGTAACCTATGAAAATACTTCTTCACAGAAAGGGTGGCAAATTTGTAGAACAGGATCCCAGTGAATGTGATGTATCTGATTTCAAGAAAGCTTGGGACAAGTACATAGGATTTTTAAGGGAGAGTAAGGGATAGTAGATGGCATGGATGGGCAGACTAGATAAACCATATGGTCTTTATATGTCTTCATTTTTCTCTGTTTTAAAATTAAGTCATATGAGATGGTTACCTTCTGAGTCATTCTAATCAGGCTTTGATCACAGTTTTGTCAAAGCCCTTCATTAAACTAGTAGGAAAACCCTACTGGCGCTTGGATCTTAGTATGATATCCAGGCACAGTTCTGAGGCCATGGAGTGAGACTTTACTCAAAAGGTTTTAACAGGTAGGCAATGGCAGTTCATGGATAGTTGAAACCCAAGATTTTCAGAAACTATACTTGGATTAACTGACTTCTCAAAAGACATGTGGAGGGAAATATTATAAGGAGATAACATGGATAAATCACAGAATTTTAGTAATTTACATGCATATGTGATCACATATGCATGTAAATGGGCTATGCACATGGGTGGAGTTTGGGTGGAGCATGGGAAGAATGCACAATTATGCTTATAGATTATAAAATCTTATCATTTATACACATTCTTTCGACATCTAGGTATGGGCAGTAACATCAACTCACACTTCTAGACTGCAGAAGTACCATTACAGAAACTCCCCTGCAGAATCCTCTGCATCTATTGCAAGACACCAGACACTGCACACATGAGGTAGGTTTCTTCCCTCTCTAGCTCCAAAGACAAATCAGAAACAGGAGATTACATTTTGTTTTTCTAACCTCAAAACTGTTCAGAGATACAGGAGACAGTGTTCTCATTTCTTCACTCCGAAACAACTCATTTGAACGTCCTCCTCAGTCTCCTCATGGACACATTGGCCAATACCCATTGGATACACCATTGTGGTCCCTTATAGAGGGGAGTACCGTAGCACACAATCAAGCTCTGGCTCACTGTCACCTCTGTTCCCCATGTTGTCTGCAGAAAGGAACATATGCATTATAAAGGGGAAGGACCTGAGAGGCCTACGGGTGGGTGCTGGAGGAGTGTTTTAGGAGATGGGGAGGACTGTCAGGGAGGACTAGGTGGGGTTTGCTGTTGAGGTGGGATAATGTTTTTGGGGAGGGTTTCAGGATCAGAAAGGGGAGGGGTTTTTGGAGACCTAATCTTCTCATGTGGGTGCCGGACAATACTCAGCCGGGAAATGCATAAGACACTTATGTGATCCTGGCTGAATATCTGGTTGGACCTGCATAAGGACTGACAGCCAGGCAGGTCCAGGCATACCCAGCACTGGTCCAGCATTGACTATCCAGGTCTTATTTAGCCAGCGATGGTCAGTGCTTAAATAAAATGCTGTCACCAGCTGAATACTGACTAATCAGGTTTTTCTTTCATGGTTTTGCATTCAAAATATATTAATTTAATTTAATTTGAGCATTTATAGCCCGCTTAACCATTAAGTTTTAGGTAGAGTACAATCAAACTGAGGGTAAACAGTAAACAATGTTTTTTTTACAGAGAACAGAAATTACATTGCAACTGGGCTACATGAATGGAGTAAATACAAAACTGGTAACTGAAAAAACACATACTAACTAGATACATGATTGGAGTCATATACAGAGATCGGAAAGCTGAGAGTGACTTGGAGGGGCATTTTCGATATGACTAAGTCCAATTTTGGACGTTTTGCTAAAAACATCCAAAATTAAGTGGGGAATATAGCCATTTTCAAAATAGAAAAAGGTCTATCTTTTGTTTTCAAAAATGGCTACTTGCTAGATGTTTTTGAGCGTTTATCTCTTTGGTCCATTTTCGAAAAAAAAAAAAAAACAACCCAGGCGAAAAACACACAAAATCAAGCCATTGGGATGTAGGAGAAGCCAGTATTCTTAGTAGACTGACCATGCAGACATCTAAGGAGAACAATGGGGAACTCTAGGGGGCACTACAGTGGACTTCAGATAGATGCTCCCAGGTACACATCTCACCATTGCTCCCTTATCTTGTCTGCTGAGCCTCCCAAAACTCGCCTAAAACCCACTACCCCAAACTGTTCACCACTACAACAGCCCTTATGAGTGAAGGTGGCAACTATATGTGGGTACAGTGGGTTTCTGGTGAGTTTGGAGGTCTCACAGTTTCTACCACAAATATAACAGGTGTGGGGGGGGGGGGGAGGATTAGGCCTGGGTCCACCTGTCTGCAATGCACTGCACCCACCTTTAGACTACTCCAGGAACCTGCATGCTCCTCTAATGGAACTGAGTATATAACATCTGAGGTTACTGCTAATATCTCCTTTCCAGGTTCAGTGTGGTTTATATTCTAGGTGAGACAAAAGCTGATAATGTTAATGTGAGGTATGAGAACATTAGTATAATACATGAGACCAAAAACATTATAGGGAAGGATAATGGATGATATTATGAGGTAGGAGTCAATGGATTGTTATTGTCCCCCCCCCCCCCCCTCACTTCTGAGTATGCTGTAAGATAAGCACTGAGTTCTGGTCCATCTGTTGGTAGTAGTCGTGGCTTCCAGGAACCCAGTACCCAGGAGTGGAGAGGGAACAGAAACACTAACCCCATCTCGTGCCCTCAAAGGACAAGAGAGGAAGATAATCTAAATGTAGGGATTTTTCCCAGATTTTGATGGAACACACCAGTTCACTCTTCAGTTAGTTAAAAAAACATTTAATGATTTAGTACTTAACCTTATACATATATTCAGTACTAATCTCTGTAACACATTAGCATGTATAACTGAACAGTAAATGAACAACAATGTTTCTAAATTTTAACTAGCACTTTTCAGTGTTTAATAATGCAAGATTTAAAACGTAGTTCAGAGGTGAAACCCTGTAAGATTTGAAAAACTAAACAAGCAGCTTTGAAACTGAGTCTTTGTGCTATGGGAAGCCTGTGCAGTTCATTAATATTAGTTGAAACACTAGTATATCTATTCAATCTGTATATTAGTCTAGCAGTTGCGTTCTGTATGATTTGCAGTTTTTTTCTGATATTGACACTTAATACTAAGAAATAGAATGTTACAGTAATCCAAGTGAGGTAGGACTAACATTTTTTGTTGAAGAGTGATCTAACTAGATGTAGCTATCTCATGTTGAATAGTGTTTTCTTCCATAGCTGGTTAATTTGGGAAGAGAAGGTGAGTGAAGAATCAAGCAAGACCCCCTAGTACTCTGGTTTCAGACTCAACTGTAAAGCTTTGCCCATTGGACAAAGATGTTGATGATGGGACCTCAACTCCCTGATTTCGGAACCAGAGGGCCTTGACTTTTTGTGCATTCAATTTCAGTTTATTGGTCAGAGCCCAGGTGCTAACAATAGTCATGCCATTCGCTACAGACTGAGTTGTATCTTGGTTTGATGCTGTCACTGGTAAAAGAAGCTGGATGTCATCTGCGTAGGATAATAGTAGTTCATTAAGACCCAGGTGTATTGAGGCAAGGGATGACATAAAGAGATTGAACAGGATAGGTGAGAGGGTAGATCCCTGCAGGACCCTGTAGTTAGGAGACCAGTAGTTGGAAAGTTAGTTGTTTTGCTTGACAGAATAGCTTTGATTTGAAAGGAATTCACTGAACCATTTGATCACATTCCCTGTCATTCTTATCTGATCCAGGTGTTCAAGCAGCAATGTGTGGTCAACTGCATCGAACACTGCCGATATATCCAATTGGGGAAGAATTACTTGTTCGCCTTTGCATAGGTTTTGTTTGACATGTGCAGTTAGAACTAGCAGCAATGATTCCATACTATGTGACGATCTGAAGCCAAATTGTGACCAGTGAAATATAGAAAATTTTTCCAGATATAAAGAGAGTTGTTTCAGGGGCATAGCCAGACAACAGATTTTGGGTGGGCCTAGGCAACAAGTAGGTGGGCACCAAATGTTCTCCCCTACCACCACCAAAAGACATCTCAGCAGACAGGAAAATGCTTCTTTCCACCTGGCAGTCTGCAGCAGGCATGCGCTGAAAACTGAACATGCACAGATGCCAGTATCATGGAGAGTAGCATTTTCATTACCATCAGGGGGAAGTCTTCAGCTGGTAGAGCTTGGGATCTCCACCAGCTACCACTAAACATGTACTACTGTTGGGTGGGCCTGAGCCCTAAGTGGATGGGCCCTGGCCCACCCAGGCCCACCTGTGGCTACGCCACTGAGTTGTTTACTGATGTAGGTTTCTAATACTTTAGTAAAAATGGGTATTCTTGCCCCTGGACGGTAGTTTGCAGGTGATGTTACATCTAGATCAGATCCCTTCAACAGCGGAGTGAGAACAATTTTGCCCATATCAGGAGGAAGAAAGCCAGTTTTTAACAGCTCTTTGAGATCATCAAGTAACCAGTTCACTGCTTCCGTAGGGATGGATTTGAGTAGGTATTTGGGGCATTCATCCAGGGAGCAGTTTGCTCGAGAGTATTTCAACAACAGTGATCTTACAACCACTGTTAGTGGTTGAAATGTTTCACAGTTTTGGTCTGTTTATAGTCCTTAGCATGGGCATAGCTTGGGGGGGAGTGAGGGGGGCATTTCCCCACCAAACGCATGGCTGGCGTGGCGCAACGCAGCAGGCAGCTCTCAGTCCCTCCTTCCCGCCCTCAGCTCTCCGACCAATAGCCCTCCTCTCCGTTCCTCCCCCCACCCCCCCCCCACCCCGAAAGTTTGACCCTTTTACTTTCAGGCACAACGATGGCAGTGAAGAAGACAACACAGCAAACTCGCCTCCAGCTTCTCCTTTCCCTCACACAGTGTCTCATCTTCTGTGATGATGTATTTTCTGTTTCTGCGAGGGCAGGACACTGTGTGAGGGAATGGAGAAACTAGAGGCGAGTCAGCTGTTTTGTCTTCTTCACTGCCGTTGCTGCGCCTGGATGTTTTTGTTGTGTTCCATTGTGGCAGAAAAATGTCCAAGTGCTAGGAATGCCCAGATCCCACCCTTAACATGCCCCCTTGTGATTTGAATGCACTGGACTTCATGGTAAAATGTCTAAAAATTGGTTTTGAAAATACCAATTTGGACATTTTTGTGAGAAAAACATCCAAATGCAGATTTATGCTACTTTTGGACTTTTTCTCTTTTGAAAATGAGCCCTAAAGTGACAGGTTACATGGTTGTGCATTTTTATGTGGTAAAGTCACCATTGGGATTGAGGTTAATGTTATTTCACTGAATTTGGTTGATTATTGGAGGTTATGAGGTGCAGAGTTTGGCTCCAAAGTATTTTTTGGAAGAGCCAGGTTTTTGTTGACCTTCAGGAGGATATGTCTGTCTAAGTTTTTGTGGAAGAGTGTTCCAGAGTTCTACTCCTTCACCTCGTATGGTTGTGTTTTTATGGCATCAGGATTCCCGTAGGTTCAGTATTGTGAGTCTAACATCCTGAACGGATTGAAGTGATTTTTTGGTTGGTAGATGTGAGTTTGTTTTTGCAGGTATGATGGTGTCAGCCAGTGGAGGTTTTTGAAAATTGTGATGATTATTTTGAATTCCACTCATGCCCTAATGTGGATCCAGTGTAGTTTTGTTAGGAATGGGGTGGCATGGTCAGTCCAGTGTCCATTGCCTATTAAGTACATAAGTACATAAGTAATGCCACACTGGGAAAAGACCAAAGGTCCATCGAGCCCAGCATCCTGTCTACGACAGCGGCCAATCCAGGCCAAGGGCACCTGGCAAGCTTCCCAAATGTACAAACATTCTATACATGTTATTCCTGGAATTGTGGATTTTTCCCAAGTCCATTTAGTAGTGGTTTATGGACTTGTCCTTTAGGAAACCGTCTAACCTCTTTTTAAACTCTGCTAAGCTAACCGCCTTCACCACGTTCTCTGGCAACAAATTCCAGAGTTTAATTATGCGTTGGGTAAAGAATTATTTTCTCCGATTTGTTTTAAATTTACTATACTGTAGTTTCATCGCATGCCCCCTAGTCCTAGTATTTTTTGGAAAGCGTGAACAGACGCTTCACATCCACCTGTTCCACTCCACTCAATATTTTATATACCTCTATCATGTCTCCCCTCAGCTGTCTCTTCTCCAAGCTGAAAAGCCCTAGCCTCCTTAGTCTTTCTTCATAGGGAAGTCGTCCCATCCCCACTATCATTTTAGTCGCCCTTCGCTGCACCTTTTCCAATTCTACTATATCTTTCTTGAGATGCGGCGACCAGAATTGAACACAGTACTCAAGGTGTGGTCGCACCATGGAGCGATACAGCGGCATTATAACATCCTCACACCTGTTTTCCATACCTTTCCTAATAATACCCAACATTCTATTTGCTTTCCTAGCTGCAGCACCACACTGAGCAGAAGGTTTCAGTGTATTATCGATGACGACACCCAGATCCCTTTCTTGGTCCGTAACTCCTAATGTGGAACCTTGCATGATGTAGCTATAATTTGGGTTTTTTTCCCCACATGCATCACCTTGCATTTGTTCACATTAAACGTCATCTGCCATTTAGCCGCCAAGTCTCCCAGTCTCGTAAGGTCCTTCTGTAATTTTTCATAATCCTGTCGCGAGTTAACGACTTTGAATAACTTTGTGTTATCAGCAAATTTAATTACCTCGCTAGTTACTCCCATCTCTAAATCATTTATAAATATATTAAAAAGCAGCGGTCCTAGCACAGACCCCTGAGGAACCCCACTAACTACCCTTCTCCATTGTGAATACTGCCCATTTAACCCCACTCTCTGTTTCCTATCCTTCAACCAGTTTTTAATCCACAATAGGACATTTCCTCCTATCCCATGACCCTCCAATTTCCTCTGTAGCCTTTCATGAGGTACCTTGTCAAATGCCTTTTGAAAATCCAGATACACAATATCAACCAGCTCCCCTTTGTCCACATGTTTGTTTACTCCTTCAAAGAATTGAAGTAAATTGGTCAGGCAAGATTTCCCCACACAAAAGCCGTGCTGACTTGGTCTCAGTAATCCATGTCCTCGGATGTGTTCTGTAATTTTGTTTTTGATAATAGTCTCTACCATTTCCCCGGCACCGACGTCAGACTCACCGGTCTATAATTTCCCGGATGTCCCCTGGAACCTTTTTAAAAAATCGACGTTACATTAGCCACCCTCCAATCTTCCGGTACCACGCTCAATTTTATGGATAAATTACATATCACTAACAGTAGCTCCGCAAGCTCATTTTTCAGTTCTATCAGTACTCTAGGATGAATACCATCCGGTCCAGGAGATTTGCTACTCTTCATTTTGCCGAACTGCCCCATTACATCCTCCAGGTTTACCGTGAAGTCAGTAAGTTTCTCCGACTCCTCCGCTTGAAATACCATTTCCGACACCGGTATCCCACCCAAATCTTCCTCGGTGAAGACTGAAGCAAAGAATTCATTCAGTCTCTCCGCTACGTCTTTATCTTCCTTGATTGCCCCTTTACCCCTCGGTCATCCAGCAGCCCAACCGATTCTTTTGCCGGCTTCCTGCTTTTAATATACCGAAAAAAATTTTAGCTGTGTTTTTTTGCCTCTAATGCTATCTTTTTTTCGTAATCCCTCTTGGCCTTCTTTATCTGCGCCTTGCATTTGCTTAGACACTCCTTATGCTGTTTCTTGTTATTTTCAGACGGTTCCTTCTTCCATTTTCTGAAGGCGTTTCTTTTAGCCCTAATAGCTTCCTTCACCTCACTTTTCAACCACGCCGGCTGTCTTTTGGACTTCCGTCTTTCTTTTCTAATTCGCGGAATATGTTTGGCCTGGGCCTCCAGGATGGTATTTTTGAACAGCGTCCATGCCTGTTGTACAGTTTTTACCCTCTCAGTTGCCCCCCTAAGTTTTTTTTAAACCGTTCTTCTCATTTTATCATAGTCTCCTTTTTTAAAGATAAACGCTAATGTATTTGACTTCCTGTGTGTAGATACTTCAAGGTTGATATCAAAACTGATCATATTATGATCACTGTTATCAAGCGGCCCCAGTACCATAACGTCCCTTACCAGATCATGCGCTCCAAGTCTAGAATTTTTCCTTCTCTTGTCGGCTTCTGCACCAGCTGCTCCATAAAGCTGTCCTTGATTTCATCAAGGAATTGTGCCTTTCCAGCGTGTCCCAATGTTACATTTACCCAGTCTATATTTGGATAATTGAAGTCACCCATTATTATCACATTGCCCATTTTGTTTGTGTCTCTGATTTATCATTTCTACATCTACCTGCTCATCCTGGTGAGGTGGATGGTAGTACACTCCTATCACCATCATTTTCCCTTTTATATATGGAATTTCAACCCACAATGATTTCTAAGCACAAACATAAATTCTTACAGGTCTAGAATTATGGATGTGCTGTAAGAGCTGTTACCCTGACTCTCCAAGCTAAATGAGGCCACAAGTCTACCTATGTTGAGGGAGGTACAACCTACTGGTGGGCTTTGGGGGCCCCTCCCAAATCTCTGCTTTGCAGGTCTAACACCAGTTCTGAATAACTCGAGTCAAGCAGGTGTTTTGTCACATCATTCATCTTATACCATGCGTCTCTAAGGCTGACTAAAAGAATGGGGCAGAGAATAATATTGCAGCAAATCACAGTTTTATTGTGCACTCACTTGGCAGTGTGCATGATACTGACATCATTATACTGCTAGGAAATGTTTCACAGATGAATAGAACATTTTTAATCATTGTAATTTCAGAGTTCAGCAAGTTGCTGATGCACTAACATAGGAATAAAAAGTGCATTTGGAGAGAAGTATATTATACTTACACTGGTTAAACACACAATTACACTCTTTCAAGGTCAGAATTTGGGTTTCTCTTCTATGAGCATGACAAGGGAAGAAAAAGGTTATTGTACTCAAAGATTTCCATCCTGATTTTTCTGTTCCCTTCATTCTTCTCTGCATTTCACAGATACTATGCAAAGTGTGAGGAGGTCTAATAGTGCCAAAGCTCTATTTCATTTTGGATGGGTGACAGTTGAAGGGAATAGTTCATGAAACATTAATTGTATAACAATCAATTCATCTAAGTGGATTTAAATTCCTAGGTATGAGCTGGGAGAGTAGAAGGTTTTTCTGAAATATAGTTGTAAATATTCAATATCTTGGCAATGTTATAAATATAAATATATGTTGGGGTAATTTATGAGTTTATGTTGATTGTGTTACTATTGTCTGTTTTATTGGAAACCATTTAGAATGTGGTGATTAAATAGTATATATATTTTTTAAATAAATGCATGCATATTTTCAGTCAGAGAAGGATAATTTTATGTCAGAGCATCTAGGCATTAATGAACATATAGGGCTAGATTCTATATATCGCGCCTTGATTTCCATGTGGAAATCAAAGCGAATTCTATAAAGTATGCTTTAATTTAGGTGTACATTATAGAATACATTGAGTGCTGCTCCGTGTGACTAAATTTAGTCATAGTCAATTACGCCAAATAAACCTGGTGTAAATTCCGATGCCTAAATCAGGTGCAGCCTTGGTGTATTATATAACAATGTGCATAGATTTTAGAAATGCCCATGACACACCCATTCCACGTCCCATAACCATGCCCACTTTTCAACTATGAGACTTAGAATTTATGTGCACCACGTTACAGAATGCACTTAGAAAGTAGTGCGCATAAATCCTAATTAATGACAATTAATGCTGATAATTGTTATCCAATTATCAGCACTGATTAGCTTGTTAACTAATTAAGGGGCTCTTTTACAGAGTGGCGGACTCTTTCAGGGCTATTGCTGGCACAACGCGGCCGCCAGCGGTAGTCCCACCCTAATCGCGCCCCATTTCCAGGGAAAAAGAAAACCCCGTAAATGGCTCGTGTGGTGGCAACCTGGTGGTAATTGGGCAACGCCACATGCTGCCCGGTTTCTGCCGGGTTAGCGTGGGAGCCCTTATTGCCACCTCACTTGGTGGCAGTAAGGGCTCCCTGTTGCATGGCCATGCAGTTAAAGTTCTTTTACTACATGTCTATGTGTGCCTGGGGTCTTTTTACCCGCTGCGGTAAAAAGGGCCCTGATGCACGGGAAAAACAGCCACCAGCACAGGGCCCTTTTTCCCCAAGCTTCATAAAAGGGCCCCTCAGTTATGCAAATTGTTATGGAATAAGCTTCGAATTCCATGCAGAAATCAAGGCGCACTATATAGAATCCTGGGGATATTGCATTTATTTTATAAAGGCAACATATGTGCATATGTGATTTTAGAAGACAAACAGAAGTAGAGAAGGACCAACAAAAAAGTGGAAAAAGGGAACCTTGGAGCCAAAGAATGATAAATGCCAAGCTCATTGTAAAAAAATAATAAAACACAGACCGACAGGTCTGCATAAAACAAATCCTCAATTATTGAATTAAGTTATGCATGCAACTGACCTTATTCTATAAGTTGTGCCCGCAAATTTGCACGCTAGTGTTCAAGTTTATAGAATTAGGGAGTATGGATTTTTTTCTTGTTGAATGTGTGACATGGGCAGAGAGTGAATGTGAAAGGCATTTGGCAATTCGCTGAACTTACAGTGTACTAAGGGGCATAGGAGCTAACTTTTCATAATTATTGGGGGTGCTAAGCCCAATGGAAATAACCCCTCCCTGGACACGTACAAGGAATTTTCTCAATATTGGGGGTGCGCACCTACAGCACCCACAGAGTCGGCTCCTATGCTAAGGGGGTCTTCTACTAAAGCTTAGCTCGAGTTATCTGCAGCAGGGCTCAAAGGAATAAAATGGGCCCTGCTGCAGATAACTCGAGCTAAGCTTTAGTAAAAGACCCTCTAAGGGGTCCTTTTACAAAGGCATGCTGAAAAATGGCTTGTGGTAGTGTAGGTGTGGGTTTTGGGCGCGTACCCATCCATTCTTAAGTGCACCTGTGAAAAAGGCCTTTTTAAATTTTTTGCCAAAAATGGACATGTATAAAAATGAAAATTGCCATGCGTCCATTTTGGGTCTGAAACCTTACCACCAGCCATTGACCTAATGGTAAAAACTTAAACGGTAACTGGGTGGTAATGACCTACGCATGCTAAATGCCACTTGGTGTGCATCTGTTACGCGCTCCTGAAAATAACAAATATTTTACAGATGCGCACATCGGACGTGCGCCAAAAATGAAATTACTGCAAAAACCACATGATATTCAGTCAGTAACTCCATTTTGGCGCATGTTGGGTGCACGTAGACGCTTACGCAGCTTAGTAAAAGGACACCTAAATGACTAACATGGAGTTAACATGGGACCACCTACCACCTCCTATATAGGCGGCGTTAAGGGGTAAATTCTAAATATGGTGCAAAAAATGCCATTCTATAAGCTGCGCTTGAAGTTAGGCATGGTTTATACTATAGCACTTACACTAGGGAATCACGTCTAAATTTGGGTGTGGCCATTTGCACCAACTGAAACGTCGTGCAGATCTTCATGCCTAAATTAAGCACATTTCCCTCTTATTTTATAACTATACGTGGTAATTTTAGGAATACCCCCATTCCACCCATGACCCTCCCATTTCCTCGCCTCCTTTTTGAACTCATGTGTAAAATTCAGGCATGGATTCCGCACCTAAATTTACATGCGTATATTCCAATTAAGTCGAATTAGTGCCATAATTGCTTGTTAAGCCAATTATTGACTAATTAGTTTGTTATTCAGTTAAATTGCACATGCAAATTGGGTACACATCCAAATTTGCACGTGTAATATTTAGTGACTTCCGCATTAACTAAGAGCAAGTACTATGCATTAATGTGAATGTTAACACATGACTTGCAATAGAAAATACTGGAATGTTCCAAATAGGTGCCACATTAAATTTGCAGCTACTGTATGGAAAAGTCCTTCATTAAGACGCGGCAACTGCAAATTTTACTGTGGTTTACTAAAAGGGCCCCTTAGACTCCAATATAATTTTAGATCCACTCAGTTCCAGTTATAACATTAACTTCAATAGGATTAACAGTCTATTCAAAATTTTCTTGCACTCCTAATGACATAATCTCCAGAGTCTCATCAAACACCCACTGATACCATTACTATTTCAGAAATAACACCAGAAGGCAGGAAATCCAGAGCTCCTTCAATGGCGTAATACCAAGGTCACCTAAAGATGGTTTAGTCTAGGAAGAGAACCTTCTACTCCTGAACAAATAATGAAATTATTCACTGGGCTCACCGGTGTAGAAATAGAAGTAGCAGGCTCTATAGGTTTTACCCTCCACTTGCCAATCTCAAACAGGATAAAACAAAATTCAACGCTACAATAAAAAAAGACTATAAATAAAACTGTTAAAAAGAAAAACACAAAAGGCAACAGTCTACTTGCTACATAAAAGTCTGTTATAAAAAGTAGACCGATACACATATATAAAAACAAAGAAATAATTTATTCAAACCAAGATAAAAGCAGTACCCGACGTGGCTTTGATCCAGAGCAGTGTCTGTTAACAAGCACAGCTTTCTTTGAAGGGGTATGTTGATCACCCCTGATTTTTAGTTTTACCCCTGATGCAGCCTGAGGGCGAAACGTGGCCACGTCGGGTACTGCTTTTATCTTGGTTTGAATAAATTATTTCTTTGTTTTTATATATGTGTATCGGTCTACTTTTTATAACAGACTATAAATAAAACTGTACCTTAAATTTCTAGAATCAAACCCTGGACAAAATAGTCTAGCTCCATTGGTTCTGCTGGCTCCGAAGGTGCTTCAGAGCGAAGGGGCAGATGCACCCTTTTGCAGCTGTATACCGAGGCTGCCCCCCAGTTCTGACTGGGCTTCCTGGGTGCCCATTGATGATGTCAGAATCCTCAAACATGCTGCAGTCTCTGGCTGATTACAAAAAAAACTACTTTATGCCTAACACATTAATTATGACAAGAAAAACTGTGTGATGCTCAGGGGTGTTGAGAGGCATATCCAAAGACAACTCAATCAGTCATGGGTTTGAAAGTGCTAACAATAACATAGAGAAGCAGAATAAACTAGGACACCTTTCAAACTAGTTAATTACATTGATGCAGACACAGTAGAAAATGCAACAATTAAATGTTGTCAAGGGACTGTCAGATATTATTGAACTTTTCAACTTCTTGCTCTAATCACAGCTCTTTCTGTACTCCAGAGTACCAGGGAACTGTCTATTCAGATTTGAAAGTCTAGGCAGGACTATTTTTTTTAATTAAATGATTCTAAAAGAAAAAAAACAAAAATGTTATAGAAAAGGTTTTTCCTAGTGGAGCTAGGCTTATATTTTCCACCCCTTTGCTAAACTGATCCATACATATATCCACTGGCTATAATTTATTTTTCAAGAGCACGGGATTCTTGTGTTGTACACAAGCCTCAAAATCATCCCTACCATAACATCCCTTTCAGCAAAAATGTTTCCATCAATCTCATCTAGAGCAATTCAATGTGGTGAACTTTGCTATTTGTACAATGCAATACTGAGGTTTGGGAGTGGATGAGTGACATTGATCTTATGTGGGGTGGGGGACTTTGTGCAGGGGAGGGTTTAAGTCGGGGGCTGTTCCAAAAGGATGGGCTCCACCTTAACTGGGATGGAACCAGGCTGCTCACACTAACTTTTAAAAAGGAGATAGAGCAGCTTTTAAACTAGAATTGGAGGGGGGGGGGGGGGGGGGGAAAGCCGACAGTCATTTAGGAGCGCATGATTCGGTGTGGAGTATCCTTAAAGGATACTATTGAAACAGGACATTTAGGGAATCCCAGTACAGAAGTTTCAACAATGCTTAAAGTAAGCCAGGTATGCTTAATGAGAGAGCAGGATAAAGGATGCGCATTATCCCCTTCGACATCAAAGCAGATGGTAAATGAAAGGAAAAAACACAATTTGAAGTGCCTCTATACAAAAGCTAGAAGCCTAAAAAATAAGATGGGAGAATTAGAACATATAGCACTAAATGATGAGGTAGATATAATAGGCATTTCAGAGACTTGGTGGAAGGAGGACAATCAATGGGACACTAACAGGCTCATTTTCAAAAGAGACAGACATCCAAAAAGTGACATAAGTCAGCACTGGACGTTTATCTCACAGAAATGTCAAAATCAGTATTATTGAAACCTCTTTTTGGACGTCTTTCTCGGAAGTCCGTCAGAAGGACGTCCACATCTCCAGGGGGCATGCCAGGGGCGTATTCAAGGCGGGACTTGGGTGTTCCTAAAACATGGAGGTCCTTCAGCAATAATGGAACAAAACAAGAGTCCAAATCACAAAATGTCCACATGATGTCCATAGTATTTTCAACACAAAAGATAGACTTCCATCTTTTTTGAAAAGGACCTTCTTTCCTGTTCAGAATTTGGACTTCTTTGTAAAACGTCCAAATTCTGATTTAGATTTCTTTTGAAAATGCCCCTCTATGTTAACAGGGTACAAATTGTATCGCAATGATAGAGAGGATCAAATTGGGGGGGGGGGGGGGTTGCACTATATGCTAAAGAGGAAATTGAGTCAAATAAAATAAACATTCCACATGACACAGCAACGTAGAATCATCATGGATAGAAATTCCACGTGTGAAGGGAAGGAGTATTCTTGTAGGGCTGTACTACCATCCGCTGGGACAGAATGAACAAACGGATGAAGAAATGTTTACAAAGATTAGGAAAGCTGGCAAATTGGGCGATGCTATCATAATGGGTGATTTCAATTACCCCAGTATTGACTGAATAAATGTTACATCAGGGAGTGCCAGGGAGATAACATTTCTAGATATAATAAATGACTGCTTCTTGGAGCAGCTGGTTCAGTAACCAACAAGAGGTGGAGCCATTTTGGATCTGGTCCTTTGTGGCGTGCAGGGCATAGTGCAAGAGGTGGCATTGTTGGGTCCCCTTGGAAACAGTGATCATAACATGATCAAGTTTGAGCTACTATCTAGGATGAACCCACAAAAGAAATCTACTGTAGCTGCACTTAATTTTCTAAAGGGTGACTATAATAAAATGAGGAAATGGTTAAAAAGAAACTAAAAGTATCGGCTGCAAAGGTTAGGACACTAAATCAGGCATGGACGTTATTCAAAAATACCATCTTGGAAGCCCAGTCTAGATGCATTCCACATATTTGCAAAGGTGGAAAGAAGAGAAAACATAAGCCAGCATGGTTACAAAGGTGAAGTAAAAGAGGCCATTACAAAGAAAATAAGAAGCAACATAAGCACCGGCAAGTCAGATGCAAAGCATTAATAAAGAAAACTAAATGAGAATATGAAGAGAAACTTGCCACAGAGGCTAACACTCACAGTAACAACTTTTTCAGGTACATCAGAAGCGAGGGAATCTGTGGGACCATTAGATCACGAAGGAGCAAAAGGGGCACTCAGGGAGGACAAGGCCATAACAGAGAAACTGAATGAATTCTTTTTTCTGTCTTTACGGAAGAAGATGTAAGAGATCTGCCTGTACCGGAAATGTTTTTCAAGGGTGATGATGTGGAGTTATTGAAAAAATATCAGTGAACCTGGAAAATGTACTGAGCCAAATTGACAAATTAAAGAGTAGTAAATCACCTGGACCAGATGGCATACATCCAAGGGTACTCAAGGACCTCAAGCATGAAATTGCTGATCTGCTGTTAGTAATATGTAAACTGTCATTAAAATAATCCGTAGTACCTGAAGATTGGAGAGTGGCCAATGTGACACCGATTTTTTAAAAGGGTTGTAGGGGTGATCCAGGAAATTATAGACCGGTAAGCCTGATGTCGGTGCCGGGCAAAATAGTGGAAACTATTATAAAGAATAAAATTATAGAACACGCAGACAAACATGGTTTAATGGGACAGAATCAGCATGGGTTCAGCCGAGTGAAGTCTTGCCTCACCAATTTGCTTCATTTCTTGGAAGGTGTGATTAAACATGTGGATAAAGGTGAGCCAGTTGATGTAGTGTATCTAGATTTTCAGAAAGCTTTTGATAAAGATCCTCATGAGAGACTCCTGAGAAAATGTTCTGTTATGGATTAGAAATTGGTTATTGACAGAAAACAGAGGGTAGGGTTAAATGGCTATTTTCTCAATGAAGGAGGGTGAATAGTGGAGTGCCACAGGGATCTGTACTGGGACGGGTGCTATTTAATGTATTTATAAATGATCTGTAAAACAGAACGATGAGTGAGATGATTAAATTTGCAGACAACACAAAACTATTCAAAGTTGTCAAAACACATGTGAATTGTGAAAAATTGCTGGAAAACTGGGCATCCAAATGGCAGATGAAATTTAGTGAGGACAAATGCAAAGTGTTGTACATTTCAAAGTTACCTGATGCTAGGGTCAATCTTAGGAGTCAGCACTCAAGAAGAAGATCTAAGTGTCATTATAGATAATATGCTGAAATCTTCTGCCCAATGTGCGGCAGCAGCCAAAAAAGCAATCAGGATACTAGGAATTATTAGGAAAGGGATACAAAATAAGACCAAGAATATTATAATGTCTCTGTATTGCTCCATGGTGTAACCTTACCTTGAGTATTGCGTTCAGCTCTGGTCACCGTATCTCAAAAGATAAAGCGGAATTAGAAAAGGTTCAAATTAGAGAGACCAAAATGATAAGGGGATGGAACTCCTCCCATATGAGGAAAGGCTAAAGAGGTTAGGGTTCTTCAGCTTGGAAAAAAATGGCTGAGGGGGTTATGATTGAGGTCTATAAATCCTGAGTGGTGTAGAACGGGTACAAGTGCATAATTTTTTCACTGTTTCAAAAGTACAAAGACCAGGGGACACTCGATGAAATTACATGGAAATACTTTAAAAATAAATAGGAGGAAATATTTGTTTCACTCAAAGAATAGTTAAGCTCTGGAACTCCTTGCCAGAGGATGTGTTATCAGCGGTTAACGTACCTGGGTTTAAAAAAGATTTGGACAAAATCCTGGAGGAAAAGTCCATAGTTTTGTTATTGAGTTGGACATGGGGGGAAACCACTGCTTGCCCCAGGATTGGTAGCATGGAATGTTGCTACTAAGTGGGCTTCTGCCTGGTACTTGTGGAAGTAGAATACTAAGCTAATTGGATCATTATCTGACTCAGTATGGCTTTTCTTATGTTCTTATGCTTGAAGATTTGCCTAGTTGTCAGATACCCTTTATCCAGCTCTGCTTAGCCCAAACACTATGTTTTACACTCAGTTTTTAAATTAAATTGTGGCTGCCACCAGTGTTTTGTCAATTCACATTATGATACTGTTTTCTGTTTTCCCTCAGAGTCTCTGTAAAGTGAGTAAATTGCATGAAATGTCAGAGACATGGGCTATTCTTTTTTTTTTTTTTTTTTTTGGGGGGGGGGGAGGCACATAAGCACACTCATTTGTATCTTTACAGTAGTTACTTAATTTGGATCCACACATTGTCTTAGTTGGTTTGGCCAACAAGGTCAAGAGATTGAGGAGTGGCCTAGTGGTTAGGGTGGTGGACTTTGGTCCTGAGGAACTGAGTTCAATTCCCACTTCAGGCACAGGCAGCTCCTTGTGACTCTGGGCAAGTCACTTAACCCTCCATTGCCACATGAACC
Organism: Microcaecilia unicolor; assembly: GCF_901765095.1. Lineage (NCBI taxonomy): Eukaryota > Metazoa > Chordata > Amphibia > Gymnophiona > Siphonopidae > Microcaecilia > Microcaecilia unicolor. Next base: position 21,864 of record NW_021963551.1, on the reverse strand, counting down.
TGCCATGAGTGGGAAAGCACAGGGTACAAATGTAACAAAATAAGTGGGGCAATTTATTTTTGATAATTCATCAGGATATGTGGCCATCGACTCAGCTAATGTACCGACTGCACACTAGAATAGCAATGATTTAGGGTGCAGGTCCCATCAGCAGTTAATTACTGCTGCCAAAAAGGATCTAGTCATACTTATACTTTTGTTATCTTTGGCTGTTATTGGTTGATTTGAGTCTAGTGCCATTTTGAAATATGGGACCAGTAGGGGCAAGAGCAAACAAATCACTCCTGCATCCTTTTAGATCACTTTGGATTGGGTAAATTGTGAAAGGGAAATTCAAGGAATAAGAGATTAGGAAATACCAAGGTGAGACATTAATGTTTAATAGACTTGGTTAACCACCTTTCAACATGAAATACAGCCAGCCAATCATGCTTGATCAATGTAAAAGGATTAAATTAGAATATACACAAGGTGAGTAAGACTAGAGAACAACTAAACAATGGACTGTACAAGAATAATTATGCATCTGATAGAGTCAGGGAGAGCTGATATTCAGCACAGGATATTGAGATGACGCAGGATCTAACATTAATGATGAGTCCCAGAGTGTGCAACAAGAGTCAACAAGGAAGAGTAGGAAAGAGAGGTCCCTTCAGAGTGAAAGGCTAAAAGAAAAACTAGGCCTTTAGATCTAACTTACATTTTTCATGAGGATGGCAACCTAATTTTCTTTGGTAGCTTGTTTCAGAAGCAGGGGACTAAGCAGGCAAAAGCAGCTTTGTATATGAGTTCCAAGCACATACCTAGGAGAGAAAGAATAGTCAGGAAATTGCTTTGCTTCTAAAATAACCCCCATAGGATATATGCTATCACTTTATTATTTAAAAGGTCATTGTTATAATTAACTTAAGAAATGTTTGATTGGTGTTAAAGGACTCAGTAGCAAGAGGTATCTTTACAATTGTTTCTTAACCACTGGACAGCGATATTACTCAGAGTAATTAAAATATGAAGAACTTTTAGGGGCCTGATATTCAAAAGGGGGTCAGACAAATGACATGCACAGTTTATTTACCAAGAATTGTATCCATAGACTACTTTGCTCAATGGTTTATGTCAGTCTCAAGTCCAGATAGATGTCTAACAACAATAAGTAAGTTTAATCATAACATTTAAATCTCAAGCTTATATACAGTGTGGATACAGCATCTTAAATTAATCTGTGTGCAGACTTTCCAGAGCACAGATTACATAAATGTCATAATGAAACAAATTTAGGAGTCATTTTACTAAGCTGCAGTAAAGAGTGGTCTTAGGGCTCCTTATACAAAGCCACGCTACAAATTCCAGTACGGCAAATGCTACTAAGCCCCGTCAATTCCTAAGGGCTTCATCACATTTATCGTATTGAAATCGCTAGCGTGGCTTTGTAAAGGAGCCCTTAGTGCGCCCTTCCACATGTTTTTCTTATGTGCTAAGACCATTTTTACTGCAGCCATAAAATGACAGATTTTCTTTTTTTGTAATAATAGCCATGCACTAACGTTGCCTTTACTGCGTGAGCATTAAAAAAAAAAAACCATGTCAGCACTTTCCGCCAATCCATTTTGTAGGTGGTAAGAGCTCATGCAGTATTCCTGCACTACCAGGTTAGTGTGCGCTAATATAGATGTGCTAAGGGGAATGCTATGAATGGCGCTCAAAATTCAGTGCTGGAAAAAATTGGCACCAAGCGCGATTCTTTAAAGGGTGTATGCCCTTTATAGAATTGTGCTTAGTGCTGATTCCTGATGCCTGACTTTGGGTGTCAGACTTATGCCTGCTGAAACTTGGAGTAAATGCTGGCACCCAGGTTAGGTGCACTGAGGCAGTATTCTCTAAATACACCAGCAAATTTTTGGAATGCCCCTGATATGCCCATGGCCACGCCCCTTCTGAGTTTCACACTAGTAGAGTTAGACGCCGTGCCTTATAGAATTAATTGGAATTCGTTGCCAGAGAATGTGGTAAAGGCGGTTAGCTTTGCGGAGTTTAAAAGAGGTTTGGACGGCTTCCTAAATGAAAAGTCCATAGACAGTTATTAAATGGACATGGGGAAAATCCACTATTTCTGGGATAAGCAGTATAACATGTTTTGTACTTTTTTGGGATCTTGCCAGGGATTTGTGATCTGGATTAGCCACTGTTGGAGACAGTGGGCTTGATAGATCTTTGGTCTTTCCCAGTATGGCAATACTTATGCACTTATGTACTTATGAGAGTCAGAAGTTGCACAAATTTTAATGGGTGCCAATTAACTTCAATAATCAGTTGTTAGCATCCAATTATTGACATTAATTAGCTCATTAGCCAATTAAGTGTGAATGCATCTCGGGAGCATGCACACATTTTGGCATGCAAATCTAGGCGCTAAGGAATAGATTCTATTTATGGTGCCTGAAAAGACTGTGTGGAAAAAAGTTATACCTAGGCGTATTCTCTAAAGTACGGCCAAATTTCATAGAATAGACTTAAATTTCCATATGGTATATGAATACGCTGAGCAGATCGCCACATGACTAAATTTGGTTGCATCCATTAGGCCACATTTTACTTGGTGTAAATCCCGATACATAAATTAGGTGCAGATCGGGTTGTATTCTATAATAATGCACTTAGATTTTAGAAATGCCAATGCCCCGCCCATAGCCACGCCGCTTTTCAACTATGCCAAAGTGCATCATGCAATAAATACACTTAGCAAGTTGTGCGCATCAATCTAATTAATGGCAATTAGTGCTAATTGTTTGTTAACATACAAATAACAGCGCTGATTAGCTAGTTAACCCATTAAGTTATGCACATTGTTATAGAATATGCTTTGGTTTCTGCATGGATTTTCAGGCACCGTTTATAGAATCTGGGGGTATATATAGAATCTAGGAGTAAATGTTTAGTGCAGGAATGCTCACTCTCTACTCCCTGACATGCCTCCTCAAAAAAATTAGCACCTAATTATCATGCACACATTTGACAGTTACTGCAGGACACCTGAGCACATCCCGTGGTATGCTTTTTTTAAGCTGCATTAGGCAGGGCTACCCTAACATAGAACTCCAGGAAACAAACTAAGGGGTCCTTTTACTAAGTCATGGCAAAAGGGGACCTGTGCTGGCATCAGTGCATGTTTTTGATGTGCACTGAGGCTAGGGTTACCATATTTGTCCCCCAAAAAGGAGGACACATGCGCCTCCCCACTACACACCCCACCACGCCCACCTTTCACACCCTCGCTCCGCCCCCTGTCACATTTCCCCTCCCCCCGTCACACACCCATCACTCCCCTCCCCTCACCCCCCTCCCCTTACCTTACTACTGCCCTGGTGGTCTAGTGACCTCTTCGGGCAGGAAAGAGCCCCCTCTTTCCTGCCTGGAGCGCTGCCCTGCATGCATCCTTCCTGTTCCTGATCTCGACGCCGATTCAAAATGGCCACTGAGAGTTGAAGTCTTGTGAGGTCACTTCAACTCTCGGTGGCCATTTTGAATTGGCGCCGAGATCAGGAACAGGAAGGATGCATGCAGGGCAGGGCTCAAGGCAGGAAAGAGGGGGCTCTTTCCTGCCCCGAAGGCGGAAGAGGTCACTATCCACCAGGGCAGTAGTAAGTAAGGGGAGGGGAGGCTAGCAATCTGCCTATTTGTCTGGATTTCTGGACAAACGGGCAGATTGGCAAAACCCGGCCGGTTGCCCGGACATGTCCTCAAAAAGAGGACATGTCCGGGTAAATCTGTACATATGGTAACCCTAACTGAGACCCCCTTTTACCACAGCGGGTAAAAGGGTTGTTTTTTTATTAAAGAAATGGCCATGTGACACGTGAAGACTTTCTGAGCAGCCATTTTGGGGGAAGCACTTACCATCTCCTATGAGGTAGCAGTAAGGGGTCCCACGCTGACCCGGCTGTAACCAGGCAGTACGCGACACTGCCCGCTTACCACGTGGTAAACACTAGTGCTGGAAATGGAGTGCACTGGGGGTGGGAACTATTGCCAGGCTGCTGCGGCAGCCTGGGGTACTTCCAGTTTAGCGAGCGGTAAGACCGCGCAGCTTAGTAAAAGGACCCCCCTCAGTGCAGAGTGCAGGAACAGCATGTCAGCATGCAGTAAGAATCTCAGCATTCCACACTAATAGGCAGCTTATTATTGGTTTTGCTATGGGACTGTGCACTATTGAACTGGAACTGCAGCTGTAAGGGAATCAGTCCTTATTCTGTTGCTAACAAAGGAAAGCTGGCAATGAAGTGCAGGTTTAAATTAGATTGTGCCTCTAGTAGAAGTGAATCCTAATGCCTGTGTTTAGAATTTACATTGTCAGTCATATATGCACTGGCCAAAGGACATCAACATGTTATGGGGAAATTACTGTAGAGATGTTTACTTTTTAAAAATATCAGTCTTGTACCCAAACATCTCTGCATTTAGCACAGCCACAAGAAAACACTGGTCATTTGGTCTTAATGTCTGTGTTCCTCACATCAGTCATGCTACATTACAGTCGCTTTTCTCCTGTGGAGCCTGTGGAAATTCGTCATGCAGTCTTTTTGTTATTAATTTACAGCATGTCACTTATATACTGCAGCTGAACGGATTAAAATATCAACTGATGCAATGTGCATTTTTATGGTCATCCTGCCTTCTTCTATGGGTACAGTTGTGTCATTGATGGCACTCTGCTCAGGGAACCAGGAAGGCAGACCTGTTTGCCAACTCAATTTTGTTAAGCACGTTATGGATTTAAAGCATTTAAAAATAAGATCCCCTGTTGTCAATTAATATATTGTTCCTTATGAAGTCAGCACCACAGTGGTTTGGCTAGTAATAAATGGTGCACTCATTCGTCTTATTTCTTTCAACTCTGTCTCTATGGAGGTCTGGTTAGTATAAAAACAATATATAAAAAAGGACGCATTATAGTAAAACAGCTCTGCAATGCTGTACATATGCACTAGTATGCATCTTCATTTAGCAGGACCTTGGATACTTAACCCTACTTAACCTAGCTTTTCTTTTTTTTTGTTTGTTTTTATATTATCTATGGGGTCCTTTTGCTAACGCTGTGGTAAAAGGGGGCCTGCAGCTGGTGTCAGTGTGTGGTTTTTGAAGCCCACCGAAACCCCCTTTTACCGCAGCGGTAAAAGGCTGTCCAATGTGGGAAAAAGAAATGGCCATGCAGTAATGAACCACTTACCGCATAGCCATTTTGATGGGGAGCCCTGGCCTTACTGCCACCCATTGAGATGGCGGTAAGGGCTCCTGCGCTAACTCGGCGGTAACTGAGCAGCGCATGGTGCTGCCCAGGCACTGCTGGTTAAGTTCAGGTGCTACAAAAATAGCAATATCAAGTTGGACTCAACCATTGAATTAGAAATAAGTATGACTTAATACAAAATGTGGCTGTAAATAGCGTGGCTATTGTATCTATTTCTGATGGAGGAAAAGCCTCTGTATCCCCAATCCAGGAAACTTTTACTTCTGGTTTTTTTGGGATAGAATCTTCATCGGCTCAAAAACCTCCTTAGATGCAACTACACTCCAAATTTATCTATTGCATTTTTTTTATGTAAAGTGTTTTGCACTTATCTTAATTTTGGTCTGGCAATATTGCAGTATTGCGTCTGACGGGTCCCGTTTCGCCGTCTTTGGCTTTCTCAAGGAGGTCATTTCCGGCGAAATGGGACCCCGTCGGATGCAATACTGCCAATATTGCCAGACCAAAATTAAGATAAGTGCAAAACACTTTACATAAAAAATGCAATAGATAAATTTGGAGTGTAGTTGCACCCAAGGAGGTTTTTGAGCTGATGAAGATGCTATCCCGGAAAAACCAGAAGTAAAAGTTTCCTGGATCAGGGATACAGAGGCTTTTCCTCCATCAGAAATAAGATAACAATAGCCACGCTATTTACAGCTACAAAAATAGGACATATTTTTGTAGCACTGTAAATGGCATGCACTAGGGGTGGGAACTACCCTCGGCTTCTTGCAGTAGCCCGGTGGTTGTTCCAGATTGACACACGGTAAGCGCACAGTGAGCTTACTGCTGCTTAGTAAAAGGGCCCCTATATTATCAGCAAGTTTTAGTCACCAAAATATTTGATGTGCCACTTCACTTAAACTGAACATGGGCTTTAACAAAATTGCCCGCCCTACCTGTGGGTAAATCTTTTCTCTGGTTTAATGGAGTTCTTTTCTTTATGCCCTTTTGATTTGTTAACCACTTTGTCTGTATTTACAGTAAAGGCGGTATAAAAAATATAACTAAGCTAAATGTATGCACATAGGGAGCAATTCAATAAGGATGCCCAGTGGAGCAAAGCAGTATTCTATAAGTGCAATTATGTGTATTAGTAGCATCATAGAATGTGGGAATCCTGGGAATAACTATTGATCAGTATTTATCATTTGAACCACAAGTTTCTGTGGTAGTTTCTAGTGTCTTTAATTCCCTATGGAGATTAAAAAGACTGAGGCCTTTCTTTTCAAATTCAGAATTTTGTTCTTTAGTACAATCCTTAGTGCTGGCCTAGTTTGATTATTGTAATGCTGTTTTCTCAGGTTTGAAAATCTCTCATCAAAAAACTTCAAACAGCCCGTCTTGTATGCAAAGTCCCCTTGGTTTACCAAATCGACCCCTCTTTTAACCAAGTTGCATTGGCTTCCTATAAATGCAAGAGTCACCTTTCAACTGTGCACCCTTGTTTATCAATTTTTTTTTTGATCTAACTGATTATATGCAACACTTGCTGCAACTCCCATGCTGCACTGAGAGACTACTTCCCCATTTTCCAATTGTAAGAATCTCCATTACAAATCAATTCATGATGCCAGTTTCTCATACCAAGATACTAAGCAATGGAATTCCCTCCCAAAGACACTTAGGCGTGTTTCTGATTACCTAAAATATCGTAAACTATTGAAAGCATTTTTATTAGTGAATTAATTGCCACTGTTGACTTTTATAATCTATTAGCTAGTTTGTTATTTTCAAATTAGTCATTCTGCTGCAATGATATTAACCTCTTATTGTCTTTTACTTTTGTTTAATCCTTAATGTACTTTGCATTAAAGTTTGATGTAAGCCACATTGAACCCGAACTTGTTTGGGATAATGTGGGGTACAAATGCTATAAATAATAAATAGGGTACCACGTTCTATAATGAACAGGTAGCAGCAGTCACTTATGCCATGTCAATAACTGGTTTAAGCTTTGTGGCTTGTTGCACCACATTTATGCATATGAACATAAGAATAGCCATAATGGGTCAGACCAATGGTCCATCTAGCCCAGTATCCTGTTTTCCACAGTCCAGAAACCCAAATAGTAGCAACAGTCTATGCTACAATCCCAGTGGCTTCCCCAAGTCTGTTTTCAATAGCATACTATGGGCTTTTCTTCCAGGAATTTGTCCAAACCTTTTTAAAACCAGATATGCCATCTGCTGTTACTACATCCTCTGGCAAAGAGTTCCAGAGCTTAACTTATAGTATTCTGTAAGTTAAATGCATTTCTGGTAGAACTGCCCATTGCTCCATCCATGAGAATGCCCCCTTTCACGTATACATGTATTTATAGAATGGTGGATAGCACATACGTGGGTATGTGTCAACTAGTGGTACCTGTTACCTGTGTGTGTGCACTAGTATTCTATGGAGGAAAAAAGGAGAAGAACCCCCCCCCCCCCCCCAACAGTCACAACACAGAAATTAAAAAAAAATTAGGGGTAGAACAATGAAAGTTCCAAACCAGTGGTTTATTAAAATCAGTCAAAAAGGACTGGACACAATCTGTGTTTCGGTGCACAATGTGCCTGCCTCAGGAGTCAAGTACAATAACTCAGTCAACAACAATAAAGCACATACCTGGAGCTGAATAATCCAATAACACAGCATCATAAGAATAACTAACACTTGTGCAAGTAGCATAGAATGGTGCTACTAATTGGGTTTCTGCGAGATACTTGGGACCTGAATTGGCCACTGCTGGAAGCAGGAGCTAGATGGACCATTGGTCTGACCCAGTATGGCTACTTTATGTTAACTCCAGTGTGTGCTTTACTGTTGTTGACTGAGTTATATAATTGACTTCTGAGTGGGCACAGTGTGCACAAAATGTAGACTGCACTGGTTTGAAACTTCATTGGTATAGCCCCTTTTTTTGTTTTTATTTCTGTATTGTGCTAGTATTTCTATAACATACGCAGGTATTTGGCATTTACCCATATGTACAAATGTATAGACTTGCCTTTATAATGAGAGTCCTGGTGATGACTGAAACAATTTGTGAGCAGTGGTTTGCTGGAATTCTGGGCCCAATATTTAAAAGCATTTATCTGGAGGTGGGGAGGGAGGCACACTTGGTGAGCACCAAGACGTTGATGGCGTAGGAGAAGGTGTTCTGTAAAAAGCAACATTTTAAAAACCCGGGTGTATAATCACCTCTTAACCCATGCCCGAGATACCTTGAGCCACTATCCACCTTATAATTGAAAGAGAAAACGCCTAGATTCGACCCAAATCGGGAGATAGACGTTTATTTCACAAAAATGAATAAATCGGTATAATGGAAAAACCGATTTGGACCGTTTTCAACTGCACTCCATCGCGGAAAGCGTACAAAGTTGACGGGGTGTGTCAGAGGCGTGGCGAAGGTGGAACTGGGGCGTGGTTATCGGCCAAGGAGAGATGGGCGCGTTTCGCCGATAATGGAAAAAACGTATGCGTTTGTAGCTACAATTTAGGGCACTTTTCCTGGACCCTGTTTTTTTCACGAATAAGGCCCCCAAAAGTGCCCTAAATGACCAGATTACACCAGAGGGAATCGGGGATGACCTCCCCTGACTCCCCAGTGGTCACTAACCCCCTCCCACTACAAACATGATGTTTCACAACTTTTATTTTCACCCTCAAATGTCATACCTACCTCCCTGGCAGCAGTATGCAGGTCCCTGGAGCAGTTGTTAGGGGGTGCAGTGGACTTCAGGCAGGTGGACCCAGGCCCATCCCCCCCTACCTGTTACAATTGTGCTGCTTAATGCTTAGTCGTCCAACCCCCCCAAACCCACTGTACCCACATGTAAGTGCCCCCCTTAGGGCTATAGTAATGGTGTAGACTTGTGGGCAGTGGGTTTTGAGGGGGAATGGGGGGCTCAACACACAAGGGAAGGGTGCTATGCACCTGGGAGCTCTTTTACCTTTTTTTTTGTTTTTGTAAAAGTGCCCCCTAGGGTGCCCGGTTGGTGTCCTGGCATGTGAGGGGGACCAGTGCACTACGAATCCTGGCCCCTCCCACGAAACAAATGCCTTGGATTTATTCGTTTTTGAGCTGGGCGCTTTCATTTTCCATTATACTGAAAACCAAAAACGCCCCGCTCACAATTGTCGAATAAAACATGGACGTCTATTTATTTCGAAAATCAGGTTCGGTCCGCCCTTCACGGACCCGTTCTCGGAGATAAATACCCATGGAGATAGACGTTTTCGTTCAATTATGCCCCTCTATGTCTACAGAGAGGCAAGTGACATAAAACCAAGCTGCTGTACCTGATCAAAACAATGCCTGCCAAGATGGAGGAGATTAAGCTTAGTACAATATTGGAAGAAAGACCGGTTATAAAGGAATTGCTTACCAAAAGGAAAGAAGACACCAAAGACATCAAAACTGATCTTGCAGCTGTGAAAATGAATTGGCTGCCTTTTGATCGAGACTGAACATTGTGGAAAGCCAGGCTACGGCTGCCAAAGAGAACATCTGAGGCCTGCAGTTTGGCTGTAAAGTCATGAATATGCTGAAAAGAGAAATTGAAGATATGAATACTAGGGCATATAGAAATAATCTATGGATATTATGGATACCAGAAGTTACGGAGGGCAGTGACCTGATAAAGTATCTGGAGGACATTATACTGAAAGTTCTGGATCTTTGAGAAGGTACTAGAGATTAAACGGTGCACTGTGTACCTTCCCACTAAAAGCAGAATGGCAAGTACCCAAGACTATTTGTTATCAAATTCTTACCTTATCTTCAGGTGGTAGCCATTATAGAAAAATCTAAGTTAAGGGAACCAGTATAGTATTTTAACAGATCTTAAAAAGGTGAAGTGGAGGAACCAGTTGCTGGCATTGAGATCCCGGCTGAAGCAAATGAATGCTCGTTATAGACTGTTCTACCCTGCAAGACTGGAATATAGCTGGACTTGTGTGAACTGCATCTTTGATCAGATACTGCATGCAGGCAAATGACTTAAGGATATTTAAATGTTAAGATAAAATGAAGAATGATTTATTGTGCATATTCAAAAAGATGAGCAGATGCGTTCTGCTAAGGATAACTGACATTCCAGTATTAACAATAAAGTAGAGTAGGTCGTAGATATGAAGCAACCATGGGCTATTGTATGCACTGGTGGATAATATTATATAGAAAGAAAATTACTGGTACTAACTGGGAGCACGTGTATGAGTCCCTCCTCCACATATTATATTAATGATTGTTACTGATGATTATTTTGGACAGTGCATGAATGAAGAAGTGATCAAGTACAAGTAGGAGAAGGATGCAGCTATGTGGAGAGTGAGAGCACTTTGAAATGCAGATGATTGAAAGCATGATATGTCATGAAGATTAATGTATTGTGAGGGACTACTATAATGTAATGCAGCAGGTTGTAAACAACTAGATAAGAGCTGTCAGGTGTATGCTATTAACATTGCAAGAGCAATTCTCCTAAGGCTAATATTTGATGGACTCACCATTCCATAATTGGTATATTAATGCTTATAGTTGTTAGTTACCGCTATGTATTTCAATAGTGTACTATGCAGAAAGAGGAAAAATACCTGTGAATCTTTGGATCAGGATATTAATGAAATCAAAGTTCTTTTGCCTCCAATGTGTTACCCAAACCAAATAAAAACCCTCTTCAAGTCCAGAATTACCAGCCTCTATCAGTTATCAATGTAGATGTTAATATTTATGCAAACTTTCTGGGAATTAGACTACAGACAATATTGCCACAATTGTCAGGAGTGACCAAGCTGGTTTCATGAAAGGGTGCTACTCTTCAGATAATACAAGACTACTGACTAAGGTGTTGTTAATAGCAGTCTTATCCTGAGCCTATTACTCAGTGCAGTAAAGTCTTTCTGCAGAGCTGGGAGGCCCTACTTATTTAACATTCTGTTATTGATTTGGTTTCAGCTCTACTTTTATTTGAATGGTTAAAGTATTATATACTGCTCCAACTACAAGGGTGCAAACAAATAATTATCTGCACCTTTTCATCTATCAAGAGGAACTCATCCAGGCCTGCTCCTCTTCCCCTTACTTTTTAGTATAGCATTGAAGCCATTGCTGATAGCTATAAAATTGCATGGAGGAATAAAGGAAGTACCATGATCAGGGCACAGACCATAGAAGTCTGCCCAGCACAAGTTTCACTTCCGAATTACTGGTGTTACCATCTAATCTGTACAGGATTCCTTTGCATTTATCCCACACATTTTTAAATTCTGTTACCGCTTTCATCTCCACCACCTCCCGCAGGAGGGCATTCCAGGTATCTACCACCCTCACTCCATGAAAAAGTAATTCCTGACATTATTCCTGAGTCATCTCACCCACAACCTCAATTCATGTCCTCTAGTTCTACCACCTTCCCACCTCTGGAAAAAGTTTGTAAATTAATGCCTTTCAAATATTTGAATGTCTGTATCATATCACCCCTGTTTCTCCTTCCCTCCAGGGTATACATGTTCAGGTCAGCAAGTCTCTCCTTATACATCTTGTGACGCAAACCCCATACCATTTTTTGTCACTTTTCTCTGAACCGCTTCAAGTATTTTTAGTAAGATACAGTCTCCAAACTTTATACAAAACAAAAATGAAAAATATCAGATTAGATCAAAATACTTAAATTACCAAGGTTTCACAGATTTCTAAAACTTCATGCAGTTTTGATATAGATCTTCAAGTGGGACCTCACCAATGACTTGTACAGGGACATCAGTACCTCCTTTCTTCTGGTTATATATCTCTCTTATGCAGCCTAGCATCCTTCTGGCCATGGCCAATGCCTTGTTGCATTGTTTTGTCACCTTGAGATCCTCAGACGCTATCACCCCAAGGTCCTTCTCCTGAGTTGTGCTTATCAATCTCACTCCCTCAAGTGCATCACTGTGCACTTCTTGGCATTAAATTGTAACTAAACAATAAATTTGGAAGGGGTAGAGTACTCATAAATCTTCAGATATATAAAAATGTATACCGGTCACCAAATAGTAGGCAGTTCAAACAAAGCTGCTGCACTCTTAAATAGTTACATAAACACAGAGAGGAAAAAGCCTCAGTAGGCCCCTGCTATTTCACATAGTCATAGTCACTTGGGGTTCTATTGACATAAAAAAACATCTTTGTGTTATTTTAATGTAAAACATATAATATGTTCTACTACAAATAATATTTCAACATAGCTGCACTTAACTTATAAGTTATTCAACGCTCAAGTCCCACAGTGGCCAGAGTTTCATTCTCTGCTTCAGGGACTTGCAGCAATCAATAAAGCAGGAGCAAAATCTCTATAAAACAAAACATAATCTTACAAAAAGCATACTAAAGGGCAGAACTCTTCAAAATTTCAATTAGCATATCGTCATACTTCAATTACTCAGGAAGCTCTTCACAATTATGCTCTCACTGAATCCATACAACTCCATACTGTTGTCTTCAGCTCGTTAATGTCTTACATCAGCCCATACTGGCAATTCATAGCTATATGAACTACTCACATGGGGATGCTTGGATACCAATCACTACTCAGGGCAGGAAAATTTTAACTCACTTTCAGAAAAAGAGCTGCCATTCAATCTTCCATTTAAACCATCTGGTTCTATAGACTTCAGTTTAAAGATCCAGCATTGTTCAGCCTGTAGTAATTGACGTCTCCTGTCGCCACCCCTGTTCCTCGGTGGAATCCATTCTAAAACAATACATCTCAAAGTTGCAAAACTATGTTTTAATTATATACAGTGTACTGCTGATGGTGATGTCACCTTGCTGATCTGAATGGTGCTCTTATGTTCCATTAGTTGTATTTTCAAAGGTCTCGATGATTGTCTGACATACAATTTTTGACACAGACAGCAAATACAATACACCACATAAGAAGTCATACAGTTGGTTTTATTTCTTAAAAGAAACTTTCTTCCATCTAGAGGATTTGTAAAGTCAGGATGTCTAGCATATTCATACATAAACAGCATTTTGTACATGCTCTGTGTCCCTGTGGAGGATCCCTTGTCCTTGAGATATTCACAAATTCAAAAGGATGCAGTAATTCTTTAAATGTTTTCCCTCTACTGAAAGCCACTCTCAATTTAATATTTTCAAAAATTGGTACTGTAGAAATGACATTCCAATGCTGTTTTAAAATTCTCACTAGTGTATTCGTTTTGGTGGTATAACGCAATACACATATTAATGTCTCACTTGTTCCATATTAGGATGTAAAAGTCAGTGCCTGTTTCTGTATTTAGCTCTCTTGTATGCCTTTCTTATAGCAGAACCAGGATAGCCTCTGTCCTTTAACCTATTTTAAAGCTCTACTTTGGTCCTCAAATTCACCATCTATAGGGCAAATCTTTCTACACCTCAAAAATTGGGATACAGGTAAACCTTTTTTCAAAGATTGAGGTTGGCAACTCTCATAATGCAAAAAGGAATTTTGATCTGTTTCCTTACAAAAATTGTGGTAGCAACAGTATCCTCTTATATCATAATTTGCACATCTAAAAAAGAAATTTCTGAGGATTCCAGGTAGTTGACAATTTCAAAGCAGGTTGATTTCCACTTAGCAATCCTCATAATCCTCCAAACTGTCACTTGATCCTCCAAACTCCCAGATGAAGAAAATGTCATCAATAAAGTGTACCCAGAATTTTACATGCTCAAAAAAAGGAGATCAGTAGACAGTAGATTATTCAAAAATGGTGACAAATAGATTTGCAATCGATGAAGCCATCACTGCCCCAGAGATCTGTTGGAAAAATTTATGAAAAAGGAAAAAATTGTTGGTCATAGCTATTTCTGGTAAAGCTACTATAAAGGTGTTGGAGGTTTTTTTTTTAAGTAGTTCTTGTGTTTAAATAATACCATAATACTCTCAACGCCTCCTGCTGCGGTATGACAGTGTACAGTGAGGTAATGTCTAATGTAACCAATAAAATTTTTTTAAAGAGGGTTTCATCTGAATATACTCTTCAAGTTGCCTTAGAAAATCTTTAGAGTCTTTAATGTACAATCTAGCTTCTTGGACCATAGGTTTCAGAAAATGATCCACATAAACTGATAAAGGTTCCAATAAGGAACCCTTACTCAAAACAACTGGACATCCCGGGAGGGTTCAGCAACGTCTTATGGATCTTTGGTAAGACATAAAACACTGGTGTTAATGGTGTGGCCGTGTTTAAATACTCAAACTTCTTTCTAGTACAGAATACCTTCTTTACAGCTTCTAATGCACGTTTTTTAGACAACAACCATGGGTCTTGGGGGAGACGGGGATGAGGCTGGAGAGGTTTCAATCATTATCATCGGAGGATGCAAAGAGAGCAATAGGATCAACAAGAATGTCTGTACACACAATCACAGAAACAGATAATCAAGTAGTGATTAATTTGTCATCTTTGGTTTTAACATCAGATGATATAAAAACACTATCTAAAGGATTATCATTTGTGCCTACACAATTACATGATGCTTTTCACAGTCGAATAGACTTTGAAAAACTTTTTCAGATACTACAATTAAAGTGTTTTTTTTTTTTAAGATGAAGACGGAACCTACAATGATGACTCTATCATTAAGAACAAATTAAAGTGGATCTCCCGGGTCCTGTGGATCCCATCCTATTGACATTTAAGAAGCTCATCCTGAGAGTTATGGAACCTTTGGAGCAACAATCTCCCATGATATTTTTTAGTTGCACTAAAATACTTTTATTGCATCTTTAAAGAAGAACCTGGATGTAATTATTCATAGGGCGAACAAAGGGGTCACCATTGTGCTGCTTGATCAAGAAATGTATGAAAATGAAGTGTATCGGCAATTATTGAAAGAATCTGATTACAAATTATTGAAAGACGATCCAATCGGTAATATTAGAGTTGACTATAGCATTGGCAAAAGTGTTATTGATAACACTTAAAACTTTGGCAGAACTTGTGGCAAAAATATATGAGTTGTTTTTGCATGTAACACTGACCTTTAATATTAAAAAGGCTTAAAGCAGATTGTGTTAAACCTCATGATTGATAATAAAACCTGGAAATCTCTCTTTTCTACAAGAGCATGAGAATGGTAAAGTGTCAGCAGTGCTGTCAGATAGTGTGTCCCTGCTTTCTGGCCCTCCAATTTTACTGGGCACTCCCATTCCCCACCAAGAAATCCATCCCCTCTAGTCAGTTACTACCTCCCAAGTTTTAAAGGGAGCTTTTAGCTTTGATATCCCTCCTATCCCACAGTACAATGGAAGTTCTGAGCCCTTTGATCCTCTTTTCCTCTAGACCCTTCCTCCCTTCCCCATGAAGAATCCTGAGGGCTTACAGGGCAGAAATGATCCTTATTTCTAGGATAAGCAGCATAAAATCTATCTTACTCTTTGGGATCTTGCCAGGTACTTGTTCAGTAATGTCTCTCACAAATATGTATATGTGGTATGTTTTTAAACAGTGGGAATGAGTAGATGAATATAAGATTATAGGTAGTTACGTATATAATTGAATTAGTTATCTGATTTTTTTATGTTTAAAGAATTTTGACTAAATGTTGAGTATTTAGCCCTGTTTGTATATCCAATGAATATGTATGAGATCTGTTTGCATACAATTTATTTATTTATTTGTTACATTTGTACCCCACATTTTCCCAACCATCTGCAGGCTCAATGTGGCTCACATAGCACCGTAAAGGCGATCGTCAAGTCCAGTAGGGGAACAAATACAATGTGATGTTAAGGTCGGATAAGGTAGGTATGATACTTTGAGCTTTAAATTGATAAATTTAAGAAAAAAGTCAGTTTTCCCCCCTTGTTTGTAGATTCACCAGAGGCATTAACCTCCTTTCTGGTTCCTATAGTTTGATGTTGATTTCAGGCCATCATCTCCAGCTAGTTCTGGTACCACTGCGTTCCTAATTTGCCTTCTGTCCCTCATCACTGAGGACATGGATCAAAGTGGAAGCAGTGGATGCAAATAAATCTCATGTATATTCATTGCGGAAATCTTGAAAACCCAACTGGTTTGTGGCCCTCAAGGACCGAGGTTGTGCACCCTGATCTAGGAAATGCTGCCCAAAATCATTACAGATCATCCGGCAATATTCTAATCCAGTAGCAAAGGAAACTCTCCTAAGCTATATGAATACCATTGCTAAACATCACTGCTATCTGAATAACGACAGTGATCAGTTGTACACTCAGATTTTCAGTGCTAATATTCAGTTAGTGGCTGGTACTGAATATTCTGGTATATATGTAAGTGCCACCGCTGGCGTTTAAATATTGACCCAGAAATGCACTATTGATAAATAATGTGCATTATTGAGCAAGAGAGCTCACTATTGAGTAATAGGGCACACTATTAAATGAGTATGTATTTGTGTGAAATAGTGCACACTATCAACATAGGAAAAAAACTAAAAATGACATGAAACAATATGCACTTCCCTAATAGATACTAGCTTTCCTCAAACAGAAGATGTTCTCCGTTGTTCTCAAAACCTGCCAGGAAGCTCTAGGATAGCTCTATGTACAGTTCTGCTAATGATTGCATTGCTAGTTCCAGTCCAAGAAAGCAGTTCTTCTGCACTAAATTCATTAATAGGCCAGCGCATTAACTTTCAGGTAATATTAATTGTAGAAAATTAATTCATGTCCCCTGTACCAGCAATCATTAAAAAGGAAATTGCATTCATTCCATCTCCCTAATTCTCTAATTACGGTGCTATTTTTGTTACAGTTTATATTGAAAGCATTTTTAGCAAATGTGGTACATGCTTCTTTTTAACATTTTAATACACAATAAATAATTCAAAATCAAACTGTGGAAAAATGATGGAACCTAACAATGCAGGTTTGATTCAGAAGTATCATAATCACTTTGCAGGATTTCCCCACTCCTCCCCTTCAAGTATTTTGGGTCTAAGGACAGTTTAATGTTGTATCATGAGATGTAGTCCAGTCCACACTATTTAACTCATCTCTTGAGTTCCAAGGTAATAAACAGCTTCAACCTTGGCATGCTTTTGTTGTTGTGTTTTTTTACTCAGGTTGTAGCGTGTGTTTTTCCAAGGTTATTTTACCCTATAGTTAATGAGAAGAAGTGGAGGAGTAGCCTAATGGCTAGAGCAGTTGACTGGGAACTGGAAGGCCCAGGTTGAATTCCCTGTAGAGCTCCTTGAGGGCTTGGGAAGTCACTTAACCCTCCATGGCTTGGTAGAAGGCAATGGCAAACCATTCTGTATCATGCCAAGAAAACCATGAGGTGAGGGAGGATCCCTCGTTGCATGGTCACTAGGCGTCAACTCTGGCTTGAGGACACCTGGAGTTCATAGTAGTCTAACACATGTTTCATGCAAATTTATAGAGATCCTATATGGAAAATTACTTCCATTTTGTTTTATTTATTAAAATTTGTATACCATCTTCCTAGTAGATAGCAGCTAATATCCAAAGTGCTTTATAGCAAAATTAAACACAGTAAAAACAATATATAAACAAAATATGACAAATCTAAACTGCATATGTCTCCCACCCCAACCCTTACCTTGTCCACCATCTTTTTTTTTTTCAAACTATGTTTTATTGAATACAGCATCACAGGAAATAATCCATCAATGAGAAAATTCAGACTATCTAGAAAATCTAACAGTTTCAACTGCAGTCCAGCAAACCTTCACTAATGAATCAAACCAAACGCCATCCCAGCTGTTAACCAGCAAAGCAATGTATGCTGTCTCACCTGTCTCTGGAAGACTTTGCTGTTTTAGGTGCAGAACTAGAGACTTATAACATTGTTCAGGAGTATGTACATATTTAAAAAATGCCCTGTTGATATAGAACACTGTAAATAGAGGCAGGGATTTGCAGAACTCCAGAAGACTGTCAATAACAGATTGTGAAGATGAACAACATGTAGAAATTCACAATTTTATTTATTAGGATTTATTTACCGGCTTTTTGAAGGAATTCACTCAAGGTGGTGTACAGTAAGAATAGATCAAACATGAGCAGAAGGCAATTAGAGCAGTAAAAATATTCAAACAACAATATAAAGTATGACATGGTATACTACTTGCAATGACAACACAATCCTGCTTATAATCGAAAGAGAAAAACGCCTATATTGTGACCCAAATCGGGAGATGGGCGTCTTTCTCCCGTGGGCGCCCAAATCGGTATAATCGAAAGCCGATTTTGGGCGTTTCCAACTGCAATCTGTCGCAGAAATGGGTAAAGTTGACGGGGGCGTGTTGGAGGCGTGATGAAGGCGGAACTGGGGCATGGTTATCGGCCGAGGAGAGATGAGCGTCTTTAGCTGATAATCGAAAAAAAAGGGCGTTTTACCACGATTTTGGGTCACCTTTTTTGGACCCTTTTTTTCATGAACAAGTCCCAAAAAAGTGCCCCAACTGCCCAGATGACCACCGGAGGGAATCGGGGATGACCTCCCCGGACTCCTCCAGTGGTCACTAACCCCTCCCACCAAAAAAACCCCCACTTTAATAACTTTTTTCCAGCCTCTATGCCAGCCTCAAATGCCGTACCCACCTCTATGACAGCAGAATGTGTTCTTTCCTGTGACAGCCTTTCCCTGGTTCTGATGTGGCTTGGGTGAGTATGAAAATTTTTCTGTTATGCGCACTGCAGAGTCACATCAGCAATGCATTGTGGTGGGTGTAGGGTATTGGGTTCCATGATTACACTAGCTTGTGGCAAATGCTCACGATGTTGCTAGTTGGTAGGCTCTACTCCCATGGTGCTTTCCCCCCTGCTTACTGGGTCAGAGTGTGCCCTGTTTTGTTTCCGGTAGTCCATGAGGTAGTGGCCATTTTTGTAAGCCAGTTTTCGATCCCTTTCACGTGTTAGCCACGTTACAGAACTTAGTTCTTCCCTTGAATGTGGCTGAAAGAGAGCATTGTACAGCATTCTGCCAGCTCTGACCTACTGCTAATCTCAGTAGCAGGGAGACTCATTGCCAGTGGGGCACAACCTCTGATCTGCAGTTAACTGTGAGTAAGCGTGCTTATTCCAATAAAGGACGTTTTCGGAGCGATTAGTCTTCAGGTGTCAACTGGTGTGCCAATGTTATATAGCAGCAACAAGTCCTAGAGGCCTGCGTGTATGCAGGTCCCTGGAGCACTTTTAGTGGGTACCGCAGTGCACTTCAGCCAGGTGGACACAGGCCCATTCCCCCCTACCTGTAACACTTGTGCTGGTAAATGGGAGGTCTCCAAAACCCACTGTACCCACATGTAGGTGCCCCCTTCGCCCCTAAGAGCTATGGTAGTGTTGTACATTTGTGGGTAGTGGGTTTTGGGGGAGGGGGTTTGGGTGCTCAGCACCCGTGGTAAGGGAGTATATGCATGTGGGAGCGTTGTCTGAGGTCCACCGCACTGACCTAGGGTGCCCAGTTGGTGTCCTGGCATGTCAGGGGGGCGAGTGTACTGCGAATCGTGGCCTCTCCCACAACCAAATGGCTCGGATTAGGACGTTTTTGAGCTGGGCGTTTTTAGTTTCCATTATCGCTAAAAAAAAACAAATGCCCAGCTGAAAAACGTCCATTTTTCCGAAAATACGGTTCTGTCCCGCCTCTTCACGTACCCGTTTTCGGACATAGACATCCATGGAGACAGGCGTTTGTGTTTGATTATGCCCCTCAATATGTACTAGAACGTTATAATTGCTAGTGATTTTATTATTGCAATCTACATGCATTAAAGAAGCCTGATGTGGCCATGTTTCACCCAAGTAAAGGCAGCGTCAGGAGCATACTGTTAAGTGGATAACAAAAATTAAAATCCATAACCCTAATGCAATACAATACACAATATATATAGCTCAGTAGATAATAAAAGTATTTAAAAGTAACTGAGCAGGCAAATGTGTGATATGTCATCACATAATAAAATCCTCTAAACACTTCTGTTAAGTGGTAGTGGGAGTAGCTCTATAAACACTATACCAAAAAATAACTTCCACTGCACTGTAAAAAGCAATCTATGTATTAGTACAAAAACGTACTTCCTCTATTAACGGTTGTGACAACCAAGGGGGAAAAAGCCTCAAAGTGCCTGGAAATATTACAATTCCACCGGACAGGATCGTCTTGTGTCCAGTGGTATAGTGGTCACACAATAAAATGCAGGACAGAAAGAGTTATTATAGTTTAATGAGTGGAGGAGTAGCCTAGTGGTTAGTGCAGTGGACTTTGATCCTGGGGAACTGAGTTCAATTCCCACTGCAGCTCCTTGTGATTCTGGGCAAGTCACTTAACCCTCTATTGCCCCTGGTTCAAAATAAGTACTTGAATATATGTAAACTGCTTTGAATGTAGTTGCAAAAACCTCAGAAAGGGGCAGTATATCAAGTCCCATTTCCCTAATGTGTGACTTATAGAGTGGTTGGTATCATAAATAAATAATTAATAGAACAACATATAAAACATACCTTAAAAATCATAGTCAGAAAAAAAAGATGCCGGTGCAGTAATGCTGACACAGTGCATTCAAAGTGAATAGTCTATGTCGGCATAACCACGCGGCAGATGCTAGTGCGGCTTTGTAAAAGGAGGGAAATATGTAAAATCAGTAATTGGTGCAGCTAAACAGATACTGAGAAGATCATTAGCACATACCCAGAAGGAAAACTGATGCAGCACTTTCTTCTAGAAACACAAGTTAATCCTCACTTCTAAAAAAAACAAGGTCATTAAAAAGATTATTAAAATTAATTAGAACATAAAAGCATTAGGAATAAAAGGGGACTTGAAAAAGTGGCTTGAAGCTTCATTACTTATGAACAAAGTCTCTTTCCAAGTCAGCATTTATTTATTAGGATTTATTTACCACCTTTTTGAAGGAATTCACTCAAGGCGGTAAGAATAGATCAAACATGAGCAACAGGCAATTACAGCAGTAAAAATATTCAAGTAACAATACAAAGTATGGCATGGTATACTAGCAATGTCAACACAATACATATAGAGCATTATAATTGGTAGTGAAGGGTAAGGCAAAGTTGTAACATATAGATAGGTAAGAAAGTAGGAAGAATTAGGAAGTAAGGTGACCGATTTGAAGAAAGTTGCACATGAGGTCAGAGAGATAGTTAAATATCATCAGCTAGGGTAGGAGTGGATAAACATGTCCCGCTGCAGTATGTGCAGCCCGAGTCAATCCTTGTGTGTGAGTGAGACTAACAAGTTAGTTACTTCTTCCATTAAAGGCTTAGTTGAAGAGCCAAGTTTTCACCTGCTTTCTGAAGTAGAGGTAGTCTTGTGTTAAGCGGAGCCTTTCAGGCAATGCATTCCAGAGTGGGGGCTACTCCTGAGAAGGCTCGCTTGCGGGTATCACATCATGTAATGCAAAAAGAGTGCCAGATGACCTGCAGTCAAGCTTATAGACCCTTACAGAGATGCTAGCTCTGTAAAATTACTGGAAGTTTTAAAAAAATAGTCCTACAAATTTCCCCTCCCTCCATTCACTTTGAATGGGCTGTGTTGGTATTACCAAACCAGCAGCCACTAGTACGGCTTTGTAAAGGGGGAGGGGGGGG